>NW_004955416.1:17412167-17505336 GCF_000276665.1 Chinchilla lanigera
TCCAAGTGCCTTGCTGGAGGGGTTCCTCCTCTGATCTACTTCAACCTGGCCTCCAGCCACATTTGTTGGGGCCACCTACATTAGGGAGACATCCTCTCAGACTCACCTAGAGGTGTGCTTCACTAAGTTCCTAGGTGTATTTATAGTCCAATCAAATTGACAATCAAAATTAACCATCATAATTGTTAAAGAAACAGTAGAAAATGTTCTCATAACTTTCCTAAATTTCACTTGTAGAGCAAGAGAAGAGGCTAGGGATGGAATTCAGACCTGTCTTTTCCCCAAATCCATGTGATTTCCATTCTACATAATGTTAGCTGACACTACAGCAAACTAATAGGGGAGGGGGAGAGGATGAGTAGGCACTGTCAGGCAGGAGCCAGCTGGCCAGCACAAAGAGCTACCTAGTAAGGACTGCCTGGGGTGGGATGCTTCATCCAGTCTGAAAGGGCTGGGTAGGGCCAAAGGCAAATCCAGAAGAGATGAGCTGGGGGTGGGAAAGAGAGATATGGAGGGCTTTGCACCCAAGTTTTGCAATAAGCATAAATTTTCTGGAATTCTAAATACAAAGGCAGAGCTTTTCAAAAGGAAATTTTAAAAATACAAGAATCAAATCTCATTTTAATTTGTGCCTTTGCCCCCACCTTGCCACATACACTCAAGGAAAAATAGAGCAGCACAGTTCTTGTTGTTGAGTTGCCATGGAGACAGCTCCCACGTGACCGCAAGTCATGACTCACCACTGCAGGAGCCTCCAAACTTAATTATTTATTAATAGGCTTTTACCAAGGACGTCTCCAGAGGTGGAACATCTTGTTTCTAAGGCTGGGGCAGTGGTGAGAAACAGAGGCAGAAAATACTGTGCAATTACAAAGAATTAATTAGAACTTCTGTAAACACACTGACTAACATGTCATAGGATAAACTGTGGTGGGGTTTGAGGGCACTTAGGTGTCTGGGGGAAAAAGAAAAATGAGCGCTGGGTTTCCAATAATCCTTTCTCCTATGACACTTAAACCTGCATCGTTGCTTCCATGAACTACTTGTCCTAGATAGGTTAGTGAGCTATAAATTTCAGGAGAAAAATTAGAGAATTCACTTAAAAATAAGTATATATTTGACATATTTGTCAAAAATATATATTTGGCATCTGTAGTTATATATATATTATATATGTATATGTATACACATGTGGTTTCAATCTTTGTACTTCTCTCCAAGTGTAGCATAACCAGCTGGTCCTTCATCAATTAATTATCTAATAATGAGGTGCTGATATGAGTGGTGGTAGAGTTATGTCTCGCTGGGAAACATGATTCCTTTGGTACCTATTGACATGACTGCATATTCATTTTTTTCTTTATGTTTAAATCTTATGAATAAAAGTTATTCATGAAAACTAGGAAACCAGTCAGTTAACTTGTTAACTAGTTTCTAGGTTTGTTTATTCTTGTATCCACTCAACTAGAGAGCTACTTTTTCATTCTTTTGTACTTAACAGGAATCAAATACTGATGTAAAAATCACCTAATGCTTGGTTCAAGGATAGTGAGATACATGAGGTAGGTACCCAGGTCACTAAATTTATGGTAAATGATTATCAATTACCACAAGAGATGCATACAGAAAAAGATATAAAATAGTAAGATAAATGAGTATATCACTTTGAAAACAGAAGACAAGTAAGGGTGCATGTTTTTCTCTTCCAACCTTACAATATCTATATCTATATGGAGGAGTCAACTCATTTAGATGTTAGGCTGTATGAATATCAAACAAAAATTTACCTCAGTTCCATTGTTTGCATGCATTTCCTCTAATTCCTAAAACAACACAAACTAAGCGTGATTGACCAGTTTTTAAGCAATGAGGAATTCAGTCTTAATATTATTGGTGAACTGGTCCAATATTCTAGAGATACTTAGAAAAACTAGGTAACAATAATTGTCTCTAATCCAGAAGCTCACTTTTGTTCAGCTGCTTGCTGTGATTCAATCTAGCCTCGAATCTCTATTTCCACAGCTAAAGAAATTAAGACTCTGAAATCTGAGAAAACCAAACATTCATTTCTGATCAAAAGATATTAATGAACCAGGAAGAGTTTGATCAAGACCCCTATCTAAAATTTATAGCCATCATCATAATTAACGGTAAGACTTTAAAATTCATCTCATTGAACTCAGGACTGCTACAAAGATTCATGCAGTCACAACTACTATTTAACACTGATCTGAGATTTTTGGTTATGAAAATGAGGGAGATGGAATTAGACTTATAAGATAGTAGAGAGGAGAAAAAGTTCATAATTGATTTTTTGATAAGACCAAATGAAACAACTAAAAATTCTAATGGAGCGAATATTAGAATTTGGAATATTGGCTGGTTTCAAATTGCACATTAAAAAGTAACAGCTAATAGAAATACAAGGGATCCAGAATAGACAAAAAAAATCTTTAAAAAGATGATAAAGTTAATGGTCTCAAATTTTCTTATTTGAAATTTTTTTCACAGGATTGTAAATGAGTATTGCCAGATGGGATGGACATATAGATTCAAACAGCAGGATGGGTACTTCAGAAATAAACTCTTATTTTTATCATTAACCAGATACAGTGCCAGGATAATGAAGTGGGGGAAAAGAATAATTTTTGCAGTTAAAGATGAAGAGAGAATGCGATATTAAATTTAAAAGAATGAAGTTGGACTTTTTTCTTATCGCATATATAAAAATTGCATTAAAAGTGAACCATAGACTTAGACAAACCTTAAAACCCTTATAAGAAAATGGCATAAACCTTCTTGACTTTAGATTAGGAAAATCTTGCTTAGATATGACACCAAAACATGGGAACAGAAGCAAAAAATAGATAATTGGAGTTTGTGAAATATTCTGTGTGGCAAATGCTACTCTGGAGATAAAGAACAACAACCACAAGATGAGGGAAAATATTTGCAAACCATATGTCTAATGAGGGATTGGTATCATGAATGTATAAAAAACTTACAACTCTGTAACAGAAAGAGGAAACAGCCATATTTTTTAAAGTACAAAAGATTTTGAATAGATATCTCTCTAGAAATGTTAAACACATGGCCAAAAAGCATATGAGAAGATGTTCAATGTAATTAACCATTAGGGAAATGCAAATTCAAACCACAGTGAGATACCATTCCATCCCAACTAAGACGTTATAATAAAGAAGAACGGGACCTCTTACGTACTGCTGGAATATAAAATGATACAGCCACTTTAAAAACCATTTGACAGCTCTTCAGAATGTCATCATAGTGTTACCATACGATCCAGCAGTTCCACTCTTAGGCATGCTGCCCCCTGAAAGTGAAAACATCTATAAAACAAAATGTTGCACATCAGTATTCCTAACAGCATTGTTCATAAGAGTCAAAATTTGACAATGTCTTTCTTTATAGCTGAGTAGTACTCCGTTGTATAAAAATACCACATCTTTTTTATCCATTCCTCAGTTGATGGGCATTTGGGTTGTTTACAAGATTTAGCTATGACAAATTGTGCTGCTATAAACATGGGTGCACATACATCACTGCTGTATGATGGTTTTAGTTCTTCTGTGAAGAAGAACTAAAAGGGGAATAGTTGGGTCTAATGGGACCGCTAATCCTGGCTTTTTAAGAAATCTCCACACTGATTTCCACAGTAGCTGCACCAGTCTATACTTCTACCAAAAGTGGGGAAATGTTCTTTTTTCCCCACAGCCTTGCCGACATTTGCTATTGGTTGATTTCTCTATGATAGCTCTTCTTTCTGGAGTGAGATGAAATCTCAGTGTTGTTTTAATTTGCATTTCTCAAATGACCAATGATGGTAAAATTTTTTTCATATGCTTATTTGCCATTTGTGTTTCTTCACCTGAGAATTGTGTATTCATCTCAGATGCCCATTTTTGGATTGCATCTTTGAATTTTGAGGGCCTAATTTTATAGGTAAATGGATGCAACTGGAAAGCATACTCATAAGTGAAATAAATCAGACCCACATGTGTAAACATTGTATTGTCTCCCTCGTGTAAGAAACTGAAATAGTAAATAAAATCTGAAACATATAGTACATATTGTAAAAGAGAAATAAACTGCTCAAATGTAAGGAACCACTGGGATGACAGAAAGAAGAAAGAAGGAAAAAAAGATATGTACCCACAAGATAGCTAATTGTCCTTCTAACTAATATAATTGTACTACTATAATTGTACTACTAATTTCAATTGTTTTATTAAAAGGAATGGTTAATGCTTAAATTTTGAGCAATTTTACATGCTTATATCTGTTAATCTGAAAAACTACTTTGAAGACAACAACATGCAGTAATACAACCATTGTTGATTTTCTATCATCTTGTTTTAAAATTTTGTATCATTTTAAATTTTTAAAAACTTTTTATTCTCTTTAAAATAAAAGGAAAAAAGAAAACATCCCAAATTTCCATTGATTGATGAGTAGATAGGTCAACCTAGTATATAGGAATACTACTTGACAATAAAAAGGAATGAAGTATTGATACATGTTACAACATTAATGAACCTTTTAAAAAGTTCACAGTAGGAAGGAACCCAGTAGAAAACATTGCAACTGTATCATTTCTTTTCTCTCTTTTTTATTTTTTGGTACCAGGAATCGAACTTAGGACCTTGCACTTGCCAGGCAGGTGCTGTGCCACTCGGCTATCTTCCCAGCCCCTTATTTTTATGAAATACCTACAATAAGGGTGTAACAGAAACTAAAAGTAGATTAGCAGTTTGCATGGGGAGGTGGTTGGTGGGGAGTGGTTGGCAATGGGTGAGTTTTTCTTTCAGTGTGAATAAAATGTTGCAAATTTCAATAGTGCTATGGTTGCGCAACCTCATGAAGACAGTAAGACCATTGAATGGCATAATTTATAGGGTAACATTTATTATGCATGAATTCTATTACAATAACCAGTGTATTAAAAGCAACAGTTTATGTTCACTCACATATATGCATCAATGCAAAGTTGTAAAAAAATCTCATTAAAGGTAGGCCATAATGTAAATGCTTTTACAAATATAAAAAGCAATATGCATAATTATTCATTATTTTTTTTCTGTAATAAAAAAATTTTCAAGGACCTGTTGTGTACCAGATACAGACCTGCAGCTTTGATGTTCACTAGTGGACTAAAATAAAGAGATCTAGTTTATACTTAAAATCCCACAAAACTCCACTGAAGTGTGTAATGTGTTTCAAGACAGAAAACATAAACTTATAAACATATCTTCCCCCTATACATATATATGTATCATTTTATGTATATGTATTATTTATTATACATATATGTATCATTTATATATATTTATATATAATACATTATATTATATGTATCATTTATAGATCATATATGTATGTATTCATCGATAATTTCAGCACAATTTTCTTGAAACATGAAACATGATAAAAAAATACTGTGGCAAAACCATTCATATTAAAAAAAATACACCCAATAAAATAATAATTTGTAGCTACTTTCTTAACAAGATGAATTGTATGTGCCTGAGCCCCAAACTGTACATCATTTTAAATGGTGAAGCACAAAAGCTTTCTTGCTATCGTTGGGGAAACAATAAGGGTGCACATTAAGCCCAGACGTATTCATCATTGTGGTTGTTCGTAGTAATGAATTTGACAAGAGCTAATCAAGCTATAAAGGTTGAAAATGAAGAGATAAAACAATTTTCCTTTGATGATGAAATGATTAATTATCTGGAAAGCCAAAAGTAATCCATGGAATGTCTACTAAAAAAAAATGAAATTAAACACATTTTTAGCTTCTAATATCCACACACAAAAGTGAGAAACTTCAAACATACAAACAAAGCCATCCAGATGATACATTAAACAGAAGATACCCTTTTATAATAGAAAAAATAAAATTAAGAAAGACATGCAAAAGTTATAGAAGAAAAATTATAAAATACTCTTGAAGGACATAGAAGTAGAATTGAACAAATAGAAAACAGACTGTTCTTGGAAGATTCAACATCATTAAAAAGTATATTTTTGTCTATTAACATAAGAATACAATGGGACTCTATTCAAACTTTTGTATTTTTTCTGAAATCGCACAAATTAATTGTAAAGCACACTTGCAAGAACAAAGAGCAAAAGTACCTCAGGCTTCTTTAGTTAAAACATCACAAACAACACATTATAAAAAACCATTATTAATTAGACACATTTGCAGATAAAACTTTAATATACTACATCATGTCAGTTTATACCAAGGGAGAAAGAGGAACTTTCCAATGAATGGTAATGGAATGTATTCATAATCATATTAAAACTAAAAATTAGTTTGTCACATTATATATGAGAAAAAAATGAACCAGAAATTTCAATACAAAAACACACCCTTTCATATATTGGAAGAAAATATGGCTTAGTTGTATTATAATCTGCAAAATGGCATAATTCACTTAATAGCAAGTTTTAAAAATCCAGATTTAATAGAAAAATCTTAATGCATATAGGTATACATACAGTGGTAGAATATATAATATGTATGATATATGACAGCACAACATAATGACATAAAGTATATCACATATGATATGATATAAAGTTATAAATTATGTACAAATTTCTTACAAGTACCAAAATATTTTTCAACTTCTTTGCAAGTCATTTGAAAAGATCCAGTAATCTTAACACAGAAATAACTTTTAAAAATCAAACAAATAAGACAAACATCTCTATAGACGAACAACAAATATAAAGACATCAATTGAGAAAAACTAAAGAGTAAAATGACTTTAGGCAAATGAAACAAAGTTCACTTTTACTCATATTAAGAAAAATGAAAAAAAACTACACTGAAATATCTCTGTTCTCCTTCTGGATTTACAAAATCCATAAATTGGACAAAACACACATTTGTGAAACTTCAAAGATGTACACACTCTTTGAGTTTACCAATGGAAATGTAAAATTACACAACCAGTTTAGTAATAGCTAGAAAAATATACATATGTATGCTCTGACCCAGTAAGCTCCGTCCTAACAATTTCATATAATGACACATTTGAAATATATGAACCAACTTATTCACAAAGATGTTCATTAAGACATAAGATTGTCCCAGTATGCTCCATCAATAGGGAACCAGTTAAATAAATGATGTAGACATAGGAAGTACTGAAGGAATAAGTAATTAAAACATATTTATATGCTGCTATTATATGATATTTGGTACAAATTAATTTAAGAATTCTAAGTAGGGAAAATTTTGTATAATATACCACTATTTAACCAATAATATATATATTTATACCTATATATCTGTATAAATGTACATCATATATTATAAAAACATAGACACGGAGATACACAGAAATATAGCTATATGATACAAAATGTATAGATAATATACGCAGGTAATATAAACTTATATAAATATATACATACACAATACATACATATTTACATTATATATACACATATATGTGTGTGTATATATATATATATGCATATATATTTCCTTTATTTTAAAATAGATGAAAAACAATTTGTGATTTTTCACTTTATGCAGAGACAGGGTAAGTATTTGACTTTTGACTTTTCAAATGCACTTTGCTTTGGGCTATGCATGTAGCTGAATGGCAGGATGTTACCCCCAGCACCACCAAAAAACACAAAAAAACAAAGACAAAGCAAAACCCAAACTAGTACATATTATTTTGTAGGTTTGATCTTGTTTTGTTTTTGTTTTTTTAGAGACAGGATCTCCCTATGTAGTGAACGCTAATCTTGAACTCACTTATGTAGCCCAGACTGGCCTGGAACTCATAAAGATCCTCGTGCTTTAGTCTCCCGAGGGCTTGGATTACAGGCGTGTGCTAAGATGCCCAGCTTGTAAGTTTGATTTTAACACTATGGTAGTAATACATGTAGTTGCAGAACAATGTTGCATAAAATCTTGTAAAAGGAATTGCTATTTATTGGAGGCAAAATAACTAAACTTTTGGATACAGTTTTGAAGGTGAAAAAGAAAAAGAAGTGGAGGGTTAGGTGAGCAGAAGCGTGTAAGACAAGGCAAACTGTCCAGTGTTAGAGTGAGTCGGGATTTTCTAGGCCAATAACTCAAATTTAAATATAAAAAAGGACAGAGAACAAAAAAATTCACAGTGTGAGCTCTGGAGTCCAGTTCTCAGGTTTAAGATCAGCTCTGCCACTTGTTAAAGGCTGTGTGATCTTGGGCAAGATACTGAACTTCTCTGTGCCTCAGATTCCACATCTAAAAATAAAATTAAGATAGTAGGTGCAAAGAGTACATAAAATAACAAGAGCTGACAATTTAGTGCAATGTGAAAAACCATAGCACTATACAAGTCTGAGCTTTTATTGAATATATTTTAAAACTTTAAAGTGTATGATGAAAACTTCAAAAACAAAGTATAAATGACCACCTGAAAATATAATTGCAATATATATGTATATAAGAAATGAAAAGCTAATATAATTTTTACTACATGAGTATGATAAACAGAATAAAATAAGACTTCAATAATGTAGAGAATAAGATTTATTGGTGACAAGACCTAAAAATCCTGTCACTTCAAGCAGAAAAGCTTAAAATTAAATACCTTTCATCTATGTATTTGACAAAAATTAAAGACAATATTCAGTACTGATGAGATTGTACTGAAGGGGCTCATCTCGTGCCCTGTTCTGGTCAAGTATATCATTAAATCTGCAGGGTAATCCAGAGGCATATACTGAGCTAAAAACATCTTTATCTTTTCTGTTTGGTAATCTACATTTTGGAAACACTTAGGAAGTTAATATGCACAAGAATATTCTTAATACTATTATTTATAAGATTATTTACTATTTATTTATCATAAAATGTGGTTAAAATGAGGAAACCAATGTATACAAAGGTATGTAAATGATATATCACATTTTGATAAAATTACTAATAATTATATTTAAAGTTAATAATATAATATATATGCTATGCTATAAAGTTTTAAAAACAGGACACAGAGCAATGCTTCCTGCATGATCAAGATATGGTATAAAGCTAGGTGTTTATAAACAGTGTTATGTCTTTTTTCTTTTCTACATTTTTGAAATTTTTAACTATGAATTTGCACTTATTTTGTAATTCCAACAGAAAGTTTAAGAGGGATTTCTCAAGGTTCAAAAAATACGTTATCATTTTTACACTAACTTACCATGAACAGTTGATAAAGCTGTTTTCTCGGAAGCAAATAAACCTGTGTTCAGAACCACGATGCCTGGGCTCTCTGAAGGAATATAATGAGGACAAAGTAAAGTCTGGCTGGAAGATTTGTAGGAGTTTCTATCGAACATGTGCTGCGTTTTAGATGACATCCTAAGCTGAGTTGAGAAAAGAATATTGAGAAATGTTTACAAGGGATAAGCTTTTCTAAACATTAAGGCTCTCTCTCAATCTTTATCCCAGATGAACATCCCCTATCACCTTCACAACTAACACATCATCATAAGCATAAAGATGATTTATTTTAAGGAACTGATAGTAATCAACATGTTGACATGAAAATTAACCCAATTCAGAATTGCTAAGCCTTCAGGTCCTATCTACTATTCTTACATTCTTGTGAGGCCATGGTATTCAGAAACATATGCCTTGTATTTGTTAGCAATAAATGCACCAGTGTTTTCTATACCCCTCTAAAGTCTTGATGTTAGGGATATTGGTAAGAATCATATACCCTCCAATTATCCATCATTAAAATATAGGATTAATAACATTATTACTCAAATCATATATATGTATCAACTAGGAGGTACCTGAAGGACTATATCCTAACACCAAAAGGAGACTAATATATTTTAAGAGTCTGTCTTATTAGACTCTCTACACTGCTAAGGAAATATGGGATGTTGGAGAAGATACAGTTTTGGATACAGTTTGGAAAATTAGAAATATCTTCCTTATTCAGCTCATTTTCTGGTATTATTTATTCTTCATCATTCTGTAATAAGCTCTGTTATGGGCTGGAAGTTGGATCAGTGACACCCAATCAAGGGTATTAAGACATTATTTTTATTATTATTAGGCAAGCATCATGGTTCTCTGCATTGATTATCCTTTTAAAAATATTTGCTGAACATTTGCAGTATGCTCGTCACTGTAATCAACTGTGGGATACATCATAAAATTTGAAGATTAGTATCTCAGTTATGATCTTTTGGGATGAGTGAAAGGAATTTCAAAATATTTAAACCAAGAGTCAGCAAATTACTGCTTTCAGATGAAATCTAGGCCCACCTTGTAAATAAAATTTTATCAGAACAAAGCCCCCTTATTAGTGTCTGTATTGCATGCAACTATTTACATGTTACAGTGGGTAATTTACTTACCAGGGAGAACACACAAACCCTAAAGTATTTACTACTTGGTCCTTTATGTAAAAAGTTTGCAAAGTTCTGTTTTAGATAACACTAAAATCATAGTCTATCCACCCAAACTTATTTTTTCAGAGAGTAGAGCAGTATCTATTGACATGAGAGATGCATAATATTATCCTTTTCTTCCATGTGACAGCAACTTTTCATGCTGTTCCAGTGAAGACTAATTCTTACACAATTTCCAAAGCCAAGCTAGCTTCATCTATGCATGTGGAGCTCCTTTTAATTCATTAAGCAGATCATTGTCTTTATTATATTTGTTTTGTCTGGAACAATATTCTACTTATATCTTGCACTGACCAACTCACCTTCAAAGTTTACATCTGAGGAAGCTTTTACCATTGCATTTGTAGGAATTTGCAGTGATTATTACACTTTCACTCTGCTCTGTAGTTTTCTGATATGATACTCTTTAATTTTCCCTGTGCCATATCATAAAATTTGTTTCCTGGTATTAATTATGGGATTACATGATTCCTGTCCAAATCACTAGACTAGAAGCTCAATAAAGGTAGTGGTATCTACGTACTGTATGCCTATCTGCAGATTTCTTGTGTGATAGCAGTTATGTCACAAATTTTTGAGAGAGAAATATGAGAGCATTAGGATATCAGTTATGTGAACTCTGTAACAAAGGCGGAAAATTGTCAGGTAAGTGAATTTCTTGCATAGTAAATACAGTAAAAAGATTCTAGCACAGTATTCAGAAAATTTGTGTAGATTCCTTACACTATGATTTCTGAAGAAAAAGTAAATAAAAATATGTAGGTAGATAGATAGATAAATGAATTCATGGAAAGGATAGTCCAAGAGTCATTGCCAAGATGCAAATCTATCCACTGGAATAGTAGTGAGAAGAAGCATCTGAAATAATGAGATTAAAAACTTGAGACAACAGATAAGAGAATTGGAGAATAAATACCCTGTACAAAAAATGCTAATGATAGAGTTTCAAAATGAGAAACAGAGAAAAAAATGGAAAAGAGGCAATAAGTGGCTAATAAAATTTCTATGAGGGGCAAGAGGGGTGCACCTGCAAACGAGGATTTCTAGTCAGGGTTGATGACAAGAGACACAGGCTTAGGTCCATTCTAATAAAATTCTACTGCTTTAGTCCTAAGCTTTCAAGTAAAAAGAAGAGAAGCTGTCACAATAGAAAACTACAGACTGGATGTTTTAAATAAAGGACATTTTTTTCACAGTCTGGCAGCTGGATGTCTATTTCATGGTATCAGAAGGGCTAGGGTCTGGTGTGGCCTCTCTCCTGGGTTTACACTCAGCCTCTTTCATGTTGTGTCCTCACATGGTCTTGCCTCTGTGTGCACTAGTTGAGAGGGAGATTTCCGTAGTGCTGTCCTCTTCTTATAAGGACACCAGTCCTACTGGATTAGAGTCACAGCCTTATGACTTCACCTGTCAGTAAGTACCTCTTAAAGGTCCTGTCTACAATTATAGTCACACTGGGATAAAGATTTCAACATATGCATTTTCAATGGGACACAATTTATTCTGTAACATTATCCCAAATGGAAAATCACAGTACCATCACTCTTGTAGTCTGATAGACTGAAGCCATAGATGGTTGAATGATGTTGGAAGACTACTGAGAGAAAGCTAAGCTGAACTGAACTTCCCAATGTCCAGCCAAGTTGTTAGTCATCTGTCTGAACTAAGAAATGTAGTTGCACAGACATTAGGATCCAGAAAGTAACCACTTACTGTCAGTAGAAAATATGCAATTGCCAACTACAACAAGCAGATCTATCAGAATAAATATCTCAAGTTTGGGGAAATGGAGGAAGAGAGGAACATGTGGTGGGCCATGAACCTTGGCTTACACATATGTATGTAAACAAGTAATGACAATAGAGCCCTTCTCATATGGTTTATTATAACAGCAGGAGCATTTGTGAGAAAAATTACAATAGCTTATATCTGAACATAGTTAATTAGTTCCATGATATCAGAGCTGCAAGACAGAGTTAAAAAAAAGAGCATTTGAATGATGAAATCTGGGTAGGGGCAGAGAGACGTAAGGGAAAAAGCAGAGAAAGAAGATGGAATTCTAAAATCTCACAACAGAAGGGTATGAGAGTAGTAGTTAATACAGTACTAGGTATGAGAAAGACTTGGAGTCATATCAGTAAATAAGTAAGGTCTGATCATAAGTCTACAGAAGAGGAAAGTTATTAGTAAGAATATAGAAAACGTACAAAAGTTTCCAAATGAAAACATCAAGAAAGGAGTGAATATCAACGCAGCAAAGTGGTGAAACAAGCAGGGATAAAAAGTAATCACTAAAAACATTAAGTAACAAGAATAAAGATGGAAAGAATAAAATTAATAAACGATTCAGTTCTTTCATTAGAAGGAAGCGATTGATAGTGTAAAATGCAGTTAAAGTATTTTTTTTTTAAAGAGGAGCAGTTAAGGTCTTTTTAAAAGTTGGGAAATAAAAAAATGAAAAGAGTTAGACAAATGAGAGCAAACTGAGCAGAAGTGGCTACACAAATTTAATCAAGGTGGAATTTAGGATGGAAAAGAACAAGCAGGGCATGGTGACACATTCTAACACTCGGAGAGGAGAGGCTGAGGCAGGAGAATTGCAAGTACGAGGCCAACCTCTGCAACTTAGTGACTTAAAGAAATCCTGTCTTTAAATAAATGAATAAATTACTAAATCTGTGGATATAGCTCAATGTAAAGGCCAGAGATTCAATTCCCAATTCTTCCTCACATACCAAAAATGATTACAATAAAACAGAGGGTTATTAATAGACAGTCAACTAATGTAGAAGATACTGTTTCATACCATGTATTAAATAACATGATACTTAAATATATAAATCTACCCAGAAAGCAAAAAATGGACTAACTAACCAAAAACATAAAACTTAGTTGAATACATAATTTATACTTGATGGATTTGTGAAGACCAAGAAAACAAGGGTAGTAGATATTATTCATCTCATGACTTGAGAACAGCAAAATGATATCCAAAACAGAACAGACTTGGGGAGGGACCTGAGGAGAGAAATTGCTAATTACAGAGCTAAATACAGTGCTTACTTCTATGTGAACCTAAAAAAGTTGATCATATAGAAGACGAGAATAGCGCGGCACTTGTCAGAGCACAGGAAGAGTAGGAGGGCAAGGCAGAAGGGAAAGCTTTTGAATAGGTAAAAAGTTTCAGTTAGGTAACATAAATAAGTGCTGGTATTCTGCCACACAGTAAGGTAACTATAGGTAATGATATTGTACTGAAAATTATTTTAAACATTAGAAGAAAAGACCGAATGTTCTCATTATCAAAAAAAAATGACATAGCTTTGCTCATCCTAGTTTGAATATTACAAAGTATATACGTGTATTATCATGACATTGTCCTCCCAAATGCTTACATTTTTATGTTTTAATTAAAAAAAGAAAAAGGTCAAAGGCTTCATAGCTAAATTGTTACTTATCCTTTGAGGGAAATATAATTTCAATATTATGAATTTTCAAAATAGTCAAGTATTTATGGACATTTAAAAAGTATTTGCTGAAAATATCTTGAAATACTTCATGAGCCAAAGAAGGGACTGAGAAAGAGACACAGGCAAATTGTGAGGAGGAGAAAGAAAAAGAGAAAGAAGAAATAAAGTGAAATACAAATTTAGGGATTGTAGAGAAATATTATTGCAAACACACAGGCAACAGGCAGATTCAAATGATGAGACAGTGCTTGTCAAACACTTGAATTCCTAGAAAAAATGTATTATTTCTTTGCAAAATATAATCTATTAAACTCGATCCAGGAAAAGTGGAGACTTAAGTTCATCAATTACTATGAAAGCTATGGCAAAGCAACTGCAAATTTAACATGGAAAAAGCCATCAAGCTTTCATAGATAAATTCTTACTTATCCTTTGAGGGAAATATAATTTCAATATTAGAAAACGTTTTCATACTGCTGTAAAGATTTTTAACTTTCCTAAATCATTTTAAATTCTGTCTTTAATATCCAAAATCAAATATTTCATCAAAGGGAAATGAATTCCACAATAAAAGAAATAAAATAACATTACATACCACAAAATATATGACCTCAAAAATATGTCAGCCAGGCGTAGTAACCTATGCCTGTAATCCCAGTACGTGGGAAGCTGATGCAGGAGGATGACTGTGGTTTGGGGCCAGACTATGCTACATAGAAATTGAAGGCTGGACTGAAATGCATACTGAAGATCTGTCTGAAAAAACATAGAATATGTGAAATGAAAAGCAAGATAAAAAAATTATATCAGCGATAGTTTATTTATGCAAAATCTTCACAGCAAACAAATCCCTAGACAGAGAAAATAGATTAAATTTGCTTGGACCTGGGAGAGGGGACAGCTGTTTGCCCCACATAAGCACAGGAATCTGTTTTGAGGTAACGGACATGTTTTTGAATTGGACTGCAATGATGATTGTACAGTTGTAAATTTACTAGAAATCATGGAATTACTGTATATATTTAAAAGGGGTGAATTTTATACTATAAGTTGCATCTCAGTAAAGCTCTTTATTAAGGTAAATGATTATCAGATAAAGAAAATCAAGACTTCTTAATGAAAATTATATGCAAAAATAAATAAAATAGTGACTAATGTATACCAAGAATGTATACCAAGAAATAGAGTTTCTTCAAAGAACTCAAATGATAAAGCCAGTAGCTATTCCTGATAAAACAAAATAAGATTAAAATATGCTAATTAAATTTACTAATAATCAAAAATAAGTGTTTAATTCAATCACTAATCCTTCTGAAACCATTTCAGTTTGAATGAACTATGGAAATTAGTCACTATTTTCTAGACCATTCTAGACATGGAGGAAAAACAGAAATTAAATAATATGAATATAATGAAAATAGTGATAAATGTTTCCATTATAAATGAAATTACTTGTACAGTAATTACCTATTACTTCTTATTACTTATACCAAAAAATGTATACACAATTCAGAAAAAGAAAAGTTGTATGATGCTTTTTTAACTTATGGTGTTGTATATTGTAGCAAGAGATATGTTGTATATCATAGCAAGCCAACCACTGGTTTTTTGAGAAGAAACTGGAACAGCACATGTAGCAATCTCAATGACCCAAGTTACCCAAGCAAGAGTTTGCCATACAAATAAATGTCTGGAAGGTATTGACCACCATTTTGAGCACCTCTTGCTATTGTAGAGGCCAAAGGTAACTTGTATTTATCTCATGATGTCTCAGTAAATTTAATATTAAAATATTTACAAAAGCTTTTCTGTTTCTGAAGTGTATATACATTTCTTTGCTGGACTCTGTTCATAGAAAGCCCAAATCTTGTAATTAAAATAAATATTTCTCTTTCAATTAATAAGATAATTATTTAAGATAGTTTGGTACATGAGAAATCTTAAAAAGTTTTTGCTAATATAGCAAGCACCTAAAATTTCAGTAGAACAAAAATAATAAATGCAATTGCAAAAGCAGTTCAAAGAAATATAGAAATAAGCACTAGAAAGTAATAAAAACTTTTATAAATAAAATTTCTACAAAATTGTCTTAAAGGGCATAACTCAATTTGAACAAAAACAGGTATGCAATCATTGATAAATTTCATAAAAATGTCAGCTATTATGAAATCAATGTACCATTTAATGTAATATCAATCACAATGCCAATATTTGTTCCCTTTTGAAACTAGATAAAATGATCCTAATAGTTGATAAACATGTAAAACACTAATAAAGGCACACAGTAAACAGAAAAGGAGAAGCTGATTTACATAAAAGCGCTTTCAAAATATCTGTTCAAATTAGTTCATCTTAGTATTGACATATAATTAGACATATATTAGTCAAATGCCCTGGGAAATCCAGAGCTATATCTGAAGAAAAATAAAAACTTAATAGACAATGATAGCAATACTGTATTTGAACCAGTAGGAAGGCATAAATATTTGCAAGTAGAACTGGTATAATTGACTATCTATGGAGGAGAAAATACAGTCAATTCTTGTCTTACTCAGAACACAAAAATAACATTATAAGGTTGAAGATTAAATTAGAAAAATAAACAATGAAATATCAGAAAAAGGAGACTTAGGACAGTCCATATATTATCTGCCTTTAATGTAAAGCAAAACCATGTAAGTTAAAGAATATTCAAACATTTACTAACCTTTGCACGTGAAAAGATTTTATAAATAAAGTGAATAGAAAGCAGTGATGGATATGGGAGAAAATATAAATGGTATGAGTTAACATCCATTTTATATAAAGAGACTTTTCCAATGTCCCAAAAGAAATATTAGCCCAGATTAGAGAGGAGCAATGTGCAGAAAGGCAATTCCAGACGGCCAACAAACATTAAGATGCTCAACCTCACCAATCATCAGTGAATGCAAATTAACATAATGAGATATCCCTTTATGCCCATCAGACTGGCAAGCGTCGAGCAGAGGAATAACACCTATTGCTGGCAGAGATATAGAGGAAAGGGGCATTTTAATATATTGCTCATGGAATTGTGCACTGTTACAGCTCTTTTGGAAAGCAATCTGGCGATATCTATTAAGTTAAAAATAGCCTTTGACCCAGACATTCCACTCTGGGAACATGTCCCAGAGAAACAAATGTGTCAGTAGTTAGGTATATGTGTACAAGGTTCTTTATCACATCATTTACTTTGCTAATAAAAACTCATAGCTAATTGAATTTCAATTAGTAGGGGAATGATTGACTACTTTGAATATTACAGAATATCATTCAACTTAGTACTATATCATTAACATGGGGCAATTTGCATGATGTTTTGCTATGTATAATAAGTATACAAAAGGGAGATATAATATGGTCTGATTTTTAAATGAAATACACATGAATGAAACATACACATATTATCTATCTGTCTGTGTATATCTATCTATCTATTTATGTATCTATGCTTGGTTGAAACAAAGTATGACATTATGCAAACCAGCTTGATTAAGCAGACCATGAGAGAGTAGAAAGGAGTGTGCTGTAGGTAAAGGGACATGGAAAGACAAAGAGGATGAGGGTGGTTAAAAAAGGGGAAAAATACAAATAAAACCAGCATGTGATTTGGTTTCATCAGTGACAGAATCTAACATGGTCCCATTTTCTGGACTTTCATACCATGCACAATCATCCTGGGAGTATAGGAAAAGCTTTATTTGCTTTTAACCAATAGATATGGCAAAGATGCCATGGCTAGGAAGTCACTTTCATGATTATGTCATTTCTAACTTATAACATCCTTTATTTTGTGAGAAAAGTCTTGCTACTGCCTCTGCCTTGCTGGCCTTACTGAAGTATCCTGCCATCAGGAGAGTGTCATGTTGGCAAGCAGCTGAGGGTAGCTTCTAACTGACCAGGAACTAATTCTGCTAGCAACTAATTCTGCTAGCAACTCCAGGCCAGCACCTCAGTGGCAGCTTGGAAGAGACCTAGAAAAGGTGTGCCTGGATCTGGATACATGGAACCTCTGAGATACCAAATACATGTAATAAAAAAACTGACATATGAAAGCAATAGTGTGTATCATTTCACCATTTATATAAAGTCATATATATTTGTGTAATTTAAATAAAAATGAATCACAACTCCTGCTCTTGAAAACCATTGATTCTCTGGAAACACTATACACTGTACTATGTCAAAACTTCACAAAACCTCCTAGTCATAAGTATCATTCTTGTCTTGCAGGAGGGGATCCTGAGACTTAGTAATGAACTTGATAGCAGTAGAGAAGTTGACATTTGACCAAGTGAAAGTAGACCATTGCATTGGATGCTTGTCTCATATATATAATCCCATTGGAGTTGGAACAAACAAAAATGATTGGCTGTCTCCGGCTTACTTCTCTGGGAAACATTTTTAAGCCTCTAAGCTTTTAATCACTTACAGACCACAGGTGCTTCTTGTACCTGACAGGTGACCTCCGTGCTGAGGACATATTTGGCTTAGGACTGCTCACAGCACTGTTTAAATCATGCAGGAAGGTCAGGGTGGTGTGCAGCATTGCACCGTGCACTTTAGGATATGAATTCAGCACCACAGGCCTGAAAGTCAAAGGGCAGGAGCAACAAGATATGGAAATGAAACTGCCTGAAATGTGGCGAGAGGATGTCAGTACTTGCAGAAAGAGACTCCAGGTTAGGAGTCACGAAGGTGAACCTGCGAAGGTGTTCAATGAATGTTTTATAGAGTAGTCAGTGGTCAGCTAGTTTGCAAAATGTTAGGCTAAACTTTTAAAATATCTTTATTCTGCAAGGTTTTCTTCAGATAATTGAATATGTTAATGTACACTGAACATTTAATACAAAATGTGTTTAAATTCAGAAAACTGATTCTTGGCTGAAAAGTTTGTTCATGAATGACATTTTGAAAAAATAAAAACTGAGAAACGTGCCTCTGTTGTTTCTCCCTCCTTCTACTCATATTCTGCTGTCTGTACATAGTCAACTTGACATAGCACTTTCATCTTCCTCCTCATAAACTTGTCTTTTAAAAGCAATGAACAGCTCTGAAAACGGAAGTGGTGACAGAAATTTTTAAATGATCTCAAATAGGAAGATAGGCAAAAAAATTTATTAGAATCAGGTCATCGTTTTAAAAACAAAATCTAGAATATCTGGCATTTCTTAAAAACTACAGACCTGGGGCTGGGGATTTAAATTTTTTTTTTGTTTGTTTTTGTTTTTCTCCAGTACCGGGAACCGAACTCACGACCTTGCGCTTGCTAGGCAGGTGCTTTTTGCCGCTGAGCTAAATCCCCAGCCCTGGGGATTTAGCTCAGTGGCACAGCGCCTGCCTGGCAAGCACAAGGTCATGAGTTCGATTCCCGTTACTGAAAAACAAACAAACAAACAAACAAACAAAAAACTACAGACCTAAGTCTACACATTGATTCTAAATAACTAAAAAGATGCACATGGGGGAGAGCTACAAAGCCTGAGAAATAGAATCACAACATGAAACTATTTTTAAAAATCATATTGTTTATAATCATAATGGTAATGCTTGATATGTGCACTTTGAATATCACATTACAACTACCATCTGATTGAATTATAATGACACAGTGAAACTTTAGTCATCTAAAGATTAAAAATGTGGAGTTCTAAGACATTATATACACATTGTCACAATTTTGTTGAGAGAATTGCAACTGAAAACAAATTTGACTACTGGTAAATTCCAGAGTGGTAATATTTTACATTCTCTGTGATTTTCCCAGCTCAGTACAGCAGTTCACTATTTCTGCAGCTCTATGAACACTACTATTCAAATTATCCCCAGAAATTTGGGTTTTTTTAAACATCCAGTTTTTTAACCGAGGGATTCTAATTGGTTCCTAAAATCATCTGCCTGCTTTTGTTTTCTGTTTTTTCCTTCCTACTCTCCTCCTTTCTAAAATCAGTTTGAATGTTGAGGCTTGTGTTCAGTCATAACACTGCAAGGAAAACCAAATAAATAAAAACAAAAACCAATAACCCTCTCATATCCTTTTTGCTTCTTGGCTGACTTCCTCATGGTAGTTGCATTACTCAAGGGCTATGAAATGTTTGTAATGTAGACTCATGTCTAGCTTTAGTTATTTTCTTTTGCAGTTTCACATGTCTTGGTGGGGGAATTATGGTAGACAGAAAAAAGTGTTTGTTTTCTCCGTCTCACAGAGAAAACATAAATCTGAACTTCAAATCTGCAGAAGAAGCAGAGCTTGAGTCTGGCGCTTTGGACCACTCGGCCATCCTGACACTCAATATTGCATGTCTCTATTTGTTTTCATGAGAAACCTCTTTGAAGATATCAATATGTAATACAACAAGCACTGTTAGTTTCCTACCACTTTGTTTGTAACTCTGTATTGTCTGTACTGTTCTTTTGCTACTTTGTAAAAGGCTATCTGTCTGTTAATGTTTTCCTCCTTTTATTTTTAAAATTAAAAAATTTTTAAAAATCTGCAGAAGATGTAATCTTCAACTTGCTGTTTTTTGTAAGTAATTCTACTTATACACACAACTCCTGTAAGATGTTCAGTTTTCATGTCTCTTCTTTAAGTTTCTTTGTGTGTGCATGTGCTTTTTTTCAGTCACATTTCAGGTGGAAAATACCCTTTGTATAGGACAGCTTTATGTTCCTTAGTGGTTCTACTTTTTTACAGGGTTGAGTCTATAGTTTAAGCTCCAAAAATTAGAAGAAATTTTACTGATATCAGCAACTCCTTCAGCTGTTGCTCATGCCTCAACTCTGTTTCTGCTAAGTATTTGAAGATTTCTTTTCTTGAGTGATAGGTCAGCTACCTCTTTACAGTACCTGCTCATTTCTATGTATATATGTATTCATGCATGTATGTTTATGGTTTTGCAATGACAAGCAGACACACCAAAATGACGCCCAGGATTTAGAAGCAGATTTATTTTACACTGACAGGCACTGACTGGGATCATCCCAGGATATCAGGCCTTGATCTCTGGTGGTCTAGGGGCTCATATGAGACAAGCAAGCAGGAAATACAGAGTCAGAATAGCTTGTCCATTGGGGATTGGTTTATATAATGTGCATCATAGTGACCAAATATGAATTGCAGTAATCAGCTGTTTCTAAAGGGCAGAAGCAACCAAAATTGAAACAAGAACTACTACCTGGGCAATTAACATACTGAAGTGTACTGTCTGGGAGGGGGGCATTTTCTGCTACAGTTTAAATTAGGAAGAGTAATTATTTCTTAAGCATATTAAATATGTATTGATCCTCTGTGTCTTAAATCATGGCACTTTTTAATATTAATCTTTCATTTTGAAATACATAAAATAATTGACATTATGGAGATAGTAATTACAGTTTGTTCATACAATCTCAGAAGACTAGAATTAGGAAGCAGATCATAAAATGAAAAGAAGCTATTTAAGAATAGATGAAAGGAAATATTCTATTACTTTCCACAACAGGTAGCAAACCTACAAAAGTGCTCATCTAAGTGGTATTTGAGTTCAGTTAACGATGTGCTAAGTATCTTAGGAGGTGATTGTTATGAAAGACAGTCTTTATTAAATCACAAATATTCCTTGAGAAAATTCTGAGTCAGGTGCAAGAATTCAGCATCAGCAGGTGGGTGTCTTGGTTACTTTTCTCTTGTTGCTGAGACAAAGTACCCAACGCCCAAAATGAAGGAAGGAAAGGTTTATTTGACTCACAGTTTGTGGAGGTTTCAGTCCATACTTGGTTGGCTCCGAGGCAGAAGACAGCAAAGCAACAAGAGCAAAGGGGGGAATGGCAGCCGAACAGCAACGCAGCCAGAGCAAAAGGGAGGAATCCCAGCGAGCAGCTTCTTTCCCTCCCTTACTTTGTAAACAGGCTAACCCCACCTAAGGGGTGTGTAGCTCTCACATAATCTCCATGCCCTCCTCTTCCACAGGCTCAGGATGTATACAAAGGAAGCACCCTGGTTTCCTGCTGAGTCACTTAGCCAAACCTCTAGACTTCCCAAGTTGACACAATGTATCAACCATAACAGTGGGCCAGGCCCCTGTGAGAGGAGAAGGACACAGGAAGGAAACAGAATGAAAATTTCAGCAGGCAGGGAGCACAGAGGAAGCCAAGGAACAGGCCTCCAAGCAGGTGATGTTTAAGACAACAGCTGGTGGGTAAAAGGAGATGCTGATTTCAGCTTTGGTCCTGTTGCACTTGATCAAATCTTTCCAAGTAGGGAGACTTCTAAAGTATCCTATAGTTAAAGAGGTATCTCTGGATTAGAGATATTGGTTTAGTATTCCACTTAGATGGCCACTTATCCCTCTATCAATTTGTTTAGCATAAAAAGTACCAAACTATATATCGTAAACAGTAAGTCTCCTGTTAACACCTGTCATTCAATTACTCAGTGTTACCAGTATTCCCCTATGTTACCCCTTTCTGGTGAAACTTTCCAGAGATTTGCATGTATATGTTCATGTTTTACAAAAATGGTATTATATTATTCAGCTGTCCTACCCTTTGACTTAGTAATAAGTGTTGATGATAATTCTATAATAGTATAAGTAGAGCCTACTTAGTTTTTTAAACAATTGTAGATATTCATTCATTCATATGGATCCATGAGTAGTGTAGCTTTGGATATTTATAATGTTCCTAATCTGAAATTAAATTTAAAATATAAATCCCAAATATATAGTTTCCTAATTAAAAGTCTCCAGTAGCTTTCCACATGGTAAGGTTTGAATAAAATCCAGCCTAAATTTTCACCCTTGATGATAAAGTCATTGGTACCTGGGGTCCTCCTGCCCCAAATGAATGGGCTTGCTCATTAGGAACTAGGAAAATTAGCATTCTTTCCTTCTTTGCACATCAGGATTCTTCTTGTCATATGGGTTTTGAGTCTCATATATGTTTCTGGCATGCTATTCTCCCCAGCTTTTGTATGACCAACTTCTTCAGATTTTCATTTTAATTACAATTCAATTACTACCTAGCCAGTTGTATTCTATAAATTGTCACACTCTTTGAACTATCTGCACATCACCCTAGAGTCAAAAGCAAACAGGAACTTGTATGACCCTCTTGGGAGACATACAAACATATTTCTCAGAACCTTGTGTGCAGAGACCTGAGGGCTTTGGCTGATGTGCTCTAAATTCAGGACTTCGTTTACAACAAGTCCACTTTTCCTTTGGGCTTTGCCCAGCCAGTGACTAAAGGTAGAGAGGAACTGAAGCAGCTCCATTCCTGGGCCACATTGGACAATTTTGGTGGAGGATTTTCACTTGAGGACTCCTCAATGGCCTGGTCAAACTTTTCTTACAACTGTCTTGCAATGTGAAACTTTTCTGTTCAATCTATCTCCCTCCCTCTTTCCCCCTTATTATTTTCCCCATCCCCTGCTTCCCTCTCTCTTCTTTCTTATTTTTCTATCTCTCAAAGTCAGATATAAATTCCTATCCCTTGGCTTCCTCCCCAAGTTCTCTCAAAGCCTCCTCCTCTAATACATATTTTTGGGTGTTTTTTCTTGTCTTGGCATCTACTTCTTGGAGAACCATTAATAAAACACCAAATACCAACATATGAAGACTAATTAGAAAATAAAAGATCTCAAAACAGGGACAGATAGGAGCCTCTAAGAAGTAGAAAGAAAACAAAATCTTGTCTGATTAAAGGGAAGAAAAATTAGTATTTCCATGTGGTAGCTATAAAAGTGTTAATTGCCATTGCTAAATTCTTATATTCAATGACTAAATGCACTGTACTTTACCAACACATTGGTCATGGATGATCTTAGTGAAGCTAATTTCATTGAAAATGTGAAAAAGAGAACCAAAGTATAATTGTTTGACAGAGGAGTGGGAGCAGGAGAAATGAAATTAACAACTAACGACAATTTTTGTGATTTACACAAAAAAGGGAGAAAATAGCACAACAACATAAACAGGAGATGGTGTATGGCAAGAAAAGGTTTTTGTTTTGTTTTGCTTTTGTTTATAGTGTAGGAAAGATTCCATCATGTTGCATGGCTTATAAGAAGTTCTTGTCATGGTTGAGAAATCGAAGACAGAAAACAATGGATAACTGAAGACATAAAGTCCCCCAGGTTATTGGAATTGGCAGGTTTCAGAACACACCTGTATTGATTGTTTTTCTTTTCTTTTTTTTTTTTTTGTCAGAGAAATGAAGTAGGAAACATAGAGTTGACATAGGACTAAAGGCTAGAAGCTAAATATCTTTTTGAATTTTATTTTCTATTTGTTCAACAAAACTCCAAAGTATCTGTTAAATGAATGAGATGGGGGGAGAGGAAATGGAGTCTTGAGGAAAGTGGGAGCAATAGAAATGATTTTAGAGGAAGTGGAAGAGCAAGTTGACACATACAAGCTATTATTGGTGACCAGACATTTTTAAATGCTTATGAGTTTATGAATTTTTCTCTACCACTACACAAGTGTCTATATACAAAGGTGAACATATAAAGCAACTGTTTTCACTCAGATATGGGATTTTTCCAGACTTCTGTGATCCAAAGGAACAAAGAACAAGAAATTTAGGAAAGTGGTGAGAGTGAGTGAGGTGTTGGAACTTGGACCTTTAGCAAAACAGGAAATACAGTGAAGAAAAGAAGGTTCACACAAGGAGGAGGGATCAAAGAACTAGATGTTATAATGAAGAAAAGCACAGAAAACATCTTGGAAGACACTGGAAGTACTTTGTATTAGTTCTTTTTCTACGTCTAGTAATGCAATTACATAGAATGAGTAATTTATGAAAAAAAATAGCTTTGTATTTTAAAGATAATAAAAATAAAACAATAAGAAAAAACAACAACATAGACAAAAATAAAACAAAACAAAAACAAAAATAATACTAGGTTTAAAAAAAATGATAGGAATTAACAGTGGTTGTTTTACTACATATTGTTATCTTCAACAAAGTTGCTCAGATTACCAGATGTAAGGATGCAAGATTGATCAAATAATTAAAGAGAATAAAAAATTAAAAAAACAAATGATACCAAGTTTCACACAACAAGATGGTAGAAATCCAACAATAGTTGTTATATCACATATTGTTGTCTTCATATTAGTTGTTCAGATTACCAGATAAACATGCAAAATTGGTCAAAAAACTTAACCATTAACTGTTACTTTCAATAAATCATTAGACATCAGTAGTACAATTATACTAGCTATCTATCAATCAGTCTATCTATCTATCTATGTATTCCCTTTCTTCTTTTGTTCTTTTTCTCCTTTGCCTCATCCCAGTGATTCCTTCTTTTGAGCAATTTATTTCTCTTTCATACTGTCTATTGTATGTTTTGGATTTTTTTTAATCTTTCAGTTTCTTACAATAGGGAGAAAATAAAATGTTTACACATGTGGGTCCGACCTATTTCACTTATGAGTATGGTCTCCAGTTGCATCTATTTACATAAAAAGCTTTGACTTTATCTTTTTTATAGCTGAGTAACACTTCAATGTGTAAAGATACCACATCTTTTTTATCCATTCCTCAGTTGATGGGCATTTGGAAAATAGCTTTATGTTGCATCATCATTCAGGTCCACAGTTGAGAGGTTGCATGTGGTGATGACCTTTTTGCTGGCAGAATGCCAAGGCAGTGTGGGGAACTCATGGCTAGAGATGGGGAGAGCTCAGGTCACTTCAGCCTCTGGTCACTCTTCCTCCTTGTATAGTCAACAGGAGTCAATCCTGGAGGCTCCACTTTAATGAAATTATCTTATTTGAGTCATTTCCAAATGCTTTCTCTCCAAGCACCATAATCAGATTAAACTGCTGCTACCTTCTTAATTTCTCATAGTAGGCCTTTTCAAATTTAGCATGGGCTTCTGAAAGGGAAAAACCATGTTTAAACCATAACAAGAATGAAGAAAGACTGGACAAGTTAGGGCATCTGAATTTAATTATCAAAAAATGGAAAGTGGATAAGCAATGGCTAAATATATACATGAGAATTGGGAACTGTGATAGAATAAGGAAGACAGACACGAGAGATCAAGTAACTGAGATATCAGAGAATTGGATGGGTCATACAAAAGGATATTAAATAACCCATGGAAATGGCACGACCATGGCATCAAAGAAGAAAGTAAGAGAGGAATCAACCCCTCAAAAATGAATAATAGTAATGAAGAGGCACAAATAGCTATGCAGGCAAATAATGAAACTTGAAAACTACATAAATAAATAGGGATTTTATAGAAAAGGAAAGAAATGCTACACTAACATTACATGTATAACAGACACTGAGGCCCATGATTCAGTATTTTTGGGCAGAGTGTGCTCCATTTCCCATGTCAGAGAATATTCACAAGGCTTGGGCTCTGGATTTTGCCATGTAGTATATTATGTATGCAGAGTTTAGAAACAAGACTTAAGATGCGGTAGGAATACACTTATAAAACGTGATAAAATTATTGAAAGTTGGGACTGATATGGAAAATAAGGGGCATATGGTTACCATAATCATGGTACAGCTTATAGCACAATAGGATGAAAAAAATAGGATATGGACAGGATCTCTAAAACATTTTTTCTTTTCTTCAGCTTTCTCTTTTGTGGCATGACTTCTTTTCTAGCCAAAGTTTGAATATGCAAAAAGAAAAACAAGACACATAATAAAGGATTCTTTAGCTACTTGGGCAATACTTGTTAACTAAAATTTCTAGCAAATGAGGAATGTGAGTGTAGATTCAGTGGAGTACAGATATTTTTACATTTTTAGTTGTTTCTTTTCTTCAGCTAACCCCTTTTGCTGCCTGCTATCTGCTGAGCACTGAATTATATCCCAAGGATCGATGATGAACAAGACATGCTCTATGTGGCCATAGAGCTCATGATAAAAAAGACAAATGGCAACAAAAGAAAACTATGATTCAGTACAATAATTCCATAGTAGTGTTATCAGCAATGTTTTAAAGGCACAGAAAAGAGAATGATTTATTTTGCTTAAATTATTGTTAAGTACAATAACAGCAGCCATTTATTGAGCTCTCTACCTTCTGCCAGGTGGTGTCTGCTCACTTTGCTTCTATGACCTTGTTTAATTTTAACATCAGTGAAAGGTGTATATTTTCACTATAGTATATGAGTAAATTAAGGTGTAAAGAGGATAAATAAGTTAGCCAGAGGAAGCCACAGTAATGGAATGTGAATTTAACGATCAGACTAAAAAGACCCAATGAGTTGTTATTTCCAGTCTTGTTATGGGCTATATCTAGATGTCCTTCCAAAACCTCATGTGCTCATAGGTGGGACTTTTCAGAGGTGGCTGGATGTAGGTATGTAAATATGGATTGAAGGTGTGTGATACCTGGATTGGTGTGGGTGACACCAATCAGTAGACTTGTAGCCTGGGTAGAATATAAAGGGACAGAAAGAAGGCAGTCTGCCTGCCTCCTGCCTCATCTGCAATGGACTCTTTCTCCTCTGCCATGCCACCCTAAGGTGGAGCCAGCCAACAACAGACTGAATGAAACATTTGCAAACTGTGAGCTAAAACAAATTCCTCCTTTAGTTTTTGGATGGTGAGTACTTTGTCTCAGCAAAGAGAAAAGTTATCACAACAAGCCTCAAATGTATGTTTAAACTTGGCCTTATTTGTGAATCCTTAACTAGATTGGAGATCCAAAAGGACACCAACTGCTTTGTTTCTGAGTTTTAGAAACTACCTGAGTATCCACAACTTTAGTTGTTCTTCCTCTAATCCTTTCCTAAATCACAACACTAGCTGTGAAACTTTTATCTCCTGAGGCTATAGCAGACATTGCTGATCCATCACTGCATGAGTTTCCCATGAGCTGAATGCATCCTTACTCTCCCACCTGGTATTGAAGGTAGACACAATTAATGGATCAACATCAATAAGAAAACAATGCATTTACCATTTCTGTTCAAAAAGGTAAACTCTCTGGTAAATACAAATTTAAGAGAAAGATATTGTATTTTATTAAAGAAAGACGGTAGAGAAGCCCCATGAATTATATCTACATGAAGGGTTATTACATGGTATATCATTTGGAGTTTAGTAGAACCTTAATAATTATATGTAGAGTACATTTTAAAGAGAGAGCTTCTCTTTTCTTTTCTTCATACTATATAACCCCTTGAGTTTTTGTGATATATCATAGGGCTTCTAAATAGCCCCTCTACATCTCTGTGGAGCATATGAAGACTGCAGCATGCCTTGTTCTAGGATGAGCAAGGGAAGCGAATCTGAATGAGCTGCCTCACGGGCTCCACGGTGCCTGCTCTGAACACTGACAGATGGCTGGATGCAGGCTGAGGGTAATGATGTTGGTCAGCTGGAGAGCTTTCAACAGGCCCATAATCTGTCACCCCCTTGACGCCTCTTTCCTCCGGAAAGTGACAGATGATACATTGAACCTTGGTGGTAATGTAAACCTCCGTGTGTTCCAGAATCCCAGGTCTACCGTTCTTATGACAAGTACTTCTTTTATGTACAATTTATTTCTCTCTGGAAAGCTCTGTCTAGACACAGCCTTAGTTTCCAGGGATATCCCTTATCTTTAAAACACTCTTCCAGTTGGGAAATGTAGGGCAGAATAGGCAAGCAGGTCTTTCTGGAAGTCTGAGTTAGACACTGTTCAGAATGGGAAATATGGTCCTTTCTTGTAATACACTCCTTTTGTACATGCCAATTATAAGGATCTTAACAAGCTCGATGCCACTCAGTCTTTGTTAGTTTATTTCACTACACAAGTAATAACTGAGCAGGATATTTTTGTTTTTCCTACAACTAATATCATTGCATTGTATTTGATCAATATGTTACATAGATTCTAAGTATAGATGTGAAATGATACCAGTTCTCTGTTCTTGTTGTCTTCCTTGCCTGACTTTTTTACTTTGCTTTTTTATTTTAACAGGTATTGCTGTTACAACACTAACTCTACTAACTTCCAACTAATTACTGTGAAAGAATAACTTTGTTCCTTGTGCTATAAAAATTGTACCTCTTTATACATACTTATTCAAGTTTGAATGAAGGATTCATGCTAAAGTAATCCTTCAAATCTGAAAACTTGGGTTGATAAAACTACTGAATTTGGAGTGAGGTCCTGTTCATTTGAGTCCTTGTTTTTTGCATTTACCAAGTTAGTGTGTGTGTGTGTGTGTGTGTGTGTGTGTGTGTGTGTGTGCGTGTGTAGGAGAAACTTGATCTTTCTGAGAATGTGATTCCCATCTAAAAGTAACAATCATAGTTCTTGTACCTGTAACACAATTTCCCCAGAGATCACATAAAGTAAAAATACTTTGAAAATTCAAAGTCTCTAAAGTACTATGCAAATAATAATTAGTTACACTGTATTCTGATCATAAACTCAATGGTATAAAGCAGGTTGCATCTTGGTGGAGCTTTTGATGTGCAAAACTTCTCGGGGAGGATGTTGAAGTCTTGTTTGCTGAGCAGTCCCTCAGAGGGTTTTCCTTTTCATTTTTCTGATTTTAGCCTTCCTGTATCCCTTCAACCTTTTGTATCCATTCTCATTTCCCTTTTTCCTCACAACTATACATTAATCTTTTCAAACAACATCAATAACAAAACATTTGATTAAGTGAAATGAGTTTATACACACTACAAATTTATGAACTTACATTTTTATGGTGGCTTGAGGCTAGACGTTTTAAAGTTTCATTCAGTGAGGATGAAATCAGCCCATTATCAATGGATTCTTAATCAAAACTCTATTTTAAAGTCACTGCAAGGAATCACAGTGAGTTTAGCTGCAGTATTAGCTGCCCTGTGTAACAGAAGTAGCACGTGAACAGATTCATACTTGGACTTGGAGTCTCTCCAGCCTGTGACTGTAGGATCCATTGATAGCTCTCTATTGCCAACAAGAGAAAAAGATAAGGGTTTTTCTTAAACCACATAGATAAAGCTGGACTTGGATGCTTTTGGAGGTAGAGTCATAGCTTTGAATTTAGAAAGAGCTGGTTTCAAATACCAGTCTAGCACTTGTTTATTATGCATCCTTGACCAATTTAGGGTCTGAAAAAAGACTAATATCCCCCATCTCATAGGGGAATAAGGCAATCATAAAATCCCATGGAAACTGAGGGTGGATTATATCACATGAGAAAAGATCAATATGCAGGATAACGTTGGGAAGATCCTGCCTGAATAACCTTTCTAGATTTCTTTTTTCTTCTCAATTTCTGTCACTTATGATGTGGTGATCCTCACATAAAATTTCCAGATACATATTATGGGACAATACCCTATTTTCCTTAAGGTATCTCAAACTTACGAGGCCATTATTCTGTCCAGTTAACAAGCATGAGGATCTTACCCTAATCTATTTTATTAAACTAATGTAATGATGAAAGGATGGAAAACAACCTAAAGGTTTCTTCTCTAGTGGATTTTTTGGTTGAGTAGGGCTTTCTAAAGTGCAATAAAAACTAATGATACACAAATTGACTTTGGATTCTAAGTGAGCCATCCTTTTATTTTTGAATATAGTATTTACTTTGTTTACTAGAAAAAAAATAAGCCCTTCAAACTCATGATTGATTTTTACATCTATATTTTTAGTTTTAATAATTAAACTGGAGAAAGGAAGTTTTGGCAAATAATTTCTCTGAAGCCCTATAAACCACAGTGTGGAATAAAAACTGAGAAGGATGACTGAAGCTGTGGATGTTCTGAAACTGTTCTTACATGAGGACTCATTGACAGATATGGGGAGGATTGATTTAGAGAAAAGATAATCAGGAATATAAGGAAATTTTATTTAAATATTAAAGGCTATTCTGTGCAAGATGACACGAACTCATTCTACATTGACCCAGACAACGGAACTGGCATTAAATGTTCAAAGTTTCAGAAAAGAAGGCTTTTAATCAATACAAGTATGATTTCTCAATCATTAAAATTGTCTAGTCTCAGATTATGATCAGCATTCTTAGACTATTTCTCTTCCTTCTTTTTAAATTTGGAGTTGTTCTGGAAACTCCAAGTCCTTTTTCAGCTGTGTACCATGTCCAAGTCACTACTAGAAGATTGCTTTTCCTTTCTATGCCCTTTGTATGAGCAGTTATGAAATACTCTATGTAGAACACGATTACTTTTAATTACTTGGCTTCTGTTAATAATGGGCCTATATTTTAAATGAACAAATGATTTTATTTGATGGTAAGTATTTCACATGTTGAAATAGTTTACAGTCCTTTCTCCAAAGCCTTATTTATAATCCACATAATTTAAAAATCCTTTAACCTATAGTTGTTTAGCTAGCTCATGGAAAAAGAATAAAGGAAAGAAAGAAAACTCTGAAGATGTGGCCTGGCTTTGCCAAGATGACCTTGAGAGGACAATTCCTTTTTAGGCTTCTGTACCCTCCCTTTCTCAAAGTAATCATTTGCAATGGATGATGGCTGGGGTTTCCCCAGTTCTAATTCTCTGTGATTCCATTAATCAACTTTCCCCACAGTGGAGTAAGCAAACTCTTAATTATCCAATGAAACTTTGATGGATCCTGTGTAAATAGTTGTAATTCTTTCTTTGTGTTTTATTCACCTCGTCTCCCTCTTAAATAATCAGCTTGCCTAATTTAGAGTTGTGTCCTTAGTCTGCTCAGTGTTTACCTGGAGATCTCGCTGAGCGCTGAAAAAGGGGGTGCTTTATGCACAAGTGTGTAATTATTCAGGGCTGGACTTGCAAATGAACAGGAAAATGTCTTCAGCATTTTAAATTTTTTAGTGAGAAGTGCAACTTTTTCCTGTCTGGTGGAAAATAATGATATTCTTGTCTCCTAAAAAATTGATACTAACATGTCTGTCCTAGAAATTCAAATATAGATCAGAGCAGGAAAAGTTCTTGTGGAAAAGAATTTACATATCTATATGTAGATGTACAGGTAGATAGATATATAAATATACATGCATACCTTTTAATGGGCTATCATTCATATGCTATAAAATTCAGTTCTAAAATATATAACGAATGATTATTTTTGCATTTACGGAGTTCTACAACTGTCACTACAATTGGTTCTACATTTTTATCATTCCCAAAGGAAACCCCATGACCACTGGTAGTTATTTCCATCCTCTTTTTCCTTCTATCACAACTACCTCAGTTCTAAGCAACCCCTAGCACTTTGTCTGTATATATTTCCCTATTCTGAGTGTTGTGTATAAATGGAATCACACAATGTGTGATCTTTTGTCACTCACTTCTATTGTCTGGAGTTTCTATGTTGTGACCCTTGTTGGGACCTCATTCCTTAATGACTGAATCGTACAGTACTTAATTAATTCACCAACTCAGCATTTTAAGCCATTCCCCAATTGACAGGAATGTGGGTGGTTTTACACTTTGAGATATTATAAATAAATAAGGCTAATAGAAGCATGTTTGTAGACATTTATGTGTAAGACGTTTTAATTTCTTCTCATGTACACCTAAGAATGGAATTGCTAGGCCAAATGGAAGCTTTTTATCTAACTTTTTGGGGAATGATTAAGATTTTTTCCTAATTAACTATACCATTTTACATTTCACTAGCAATTTATGAGTTTTAATTTCTCCACAGCCTGTCCAACTTGCTTTTTAATTATAGCCATCCCAGGGCCTGAGTCACTATCTCATTTTGATTTGTGTTTTCTTGATGCCTAATGACCTCAAGCACCTTTACATATATTTGTATATTTTCTTTGGAGAAATGTTTATTGAACTCTTTTGCCTAACTTTGTGGAGTTATCTTCATACAATTATACAAGACTTCTTATATTTTGAGTATCAGCCTATCACACACCTGGTTTGATTTACACTTATTTTCTCTAATTTTGTGGATTGTTTTTCACTTTCTTGATGATATCATTTGAAGCAGTTTTTTTAAATTTTGAAGTCTAGTTCATATTTTTCAATCTTTGTTGTGCTATGGTGAAATTTCTAAGAATTCACTGACAAAACAAATGACATGAGGACTTATGCTTTATCCTACAATTTTATAGCTTTAGATCTGATATTTTGTCCCTGAGCTATGTTCAGTTCCTTGTTGTGTACAGTGGGAGCGAGTGTAATATTTTTCTTTTCCAGGAGCATATCCAGGTATCCCACCACCATTTATTGAAAATACTATTAATTTCTTATTCAGTAGTCTTGCCATTATTGCCTAAAATCAGTTGACCATGGATAACCTGGATTTCCTTTAGAATTATCAATGTATTCCATTTATCCACATGTCAGTATTTTTGTCAGAAACACACTTTTTGGATTATCGTCACTTTGCATAACTTTTGAAATCTAAAAGAATGAGTTGTGCGATTTTCTCTCTTAAAATTGTTTTGGTTAATCTGAGGGTTTGAGTTTCCCAAATGAGCTTGAATATTAGTTTGTAAACTCTATGTAGTAGCCAACTCTAATGATAGAGGTTTTTTGATGTGAAGATCAAATTAGGAATTATCTTAACAATAGCCAGTCAGTGGGCTGGGCTTATAGCTCAGCGGCACAAGCGTCTGCCTGGCAAGCACAAGGTCCTGAGTTTGATTCCCGGTACCAAAAAGAAAGAAAAAAAAAAAAAAACAATAGCCTGTCAGTATGATGCACACTACATAAACCAATCCCCAATAGACAAGCTATTCTGCCTCTGTACTTCCTCCTTGCTTGTCTCATGTAAACCCTAGACCACCAGAGATCAGGGCCTGATATCCTGGGAATGATCCCCATTGGTGCCCATAGATGTAAATAAATCTGGTTCTAAATCCTGGGTGTCATTTTAGTGTTTCTGCTTGCCCCTGAAGTTTTCTATTTTTCACTGTATAAGTTTTATACCTCACTTGTTACATTTCTTCCTCAGAACATAATTCTTTTTGGTGCTAGTATAAGTACTATCTTAGTTACTTTTCTTGTTGCTGGGACAAAATACTCAGCACTCAAAGTTAAAGGAGGCCAGATTCTTTTTGGTGCTAGTATAAGTACTATCCTAGTTACTTTTCTTGTTGCTGGGACAAAAACTCAACACTCAAAGTTAAAGGAGGCCAGGTCTATGTAGCTCACAGTTTGTAGAGGTTTCAGTCCACAATTGATTGGCTCTAGCACAGGGTGGTTTGCAGACAACAGTTCATGGCAGGCAGAACACAGCGAAAACAACAACCAACTTTAAGAGTAACTTTCTACACCTTTTATACTCTATCCAAGCTGCTGAGATTAGGATGGTGCCAATCCAATCAGTGAACTGATCACATACACTTAATCCCAGCACCCTTAATCTCAGCAGTTTACCACCAATCACACACTCGAGATTCAGCTATCTCCAAAAAAAGTCCAACTAAAACTGAATGAGGCTTTGGGGTTACAACTAGACCCAAACTATAATACATAGAATTCATTTCTTAATTTAATTTTAGGGTTATTCATTCATAGCATATTGACCAGTAAGTGGTACCCTGCAATCTTGATATTTCACCTTGTTTCATTTGTCTGGTTAGACCCTCAGTACAGTACAGGAAATAAGTGGTAAAAATAGGCATAATCATCTTTATTCTTAATCTTAGAGGGAAAACATTCCACATTTCAATATTGAGCTTAATATTAGTTGTGGATTTTCATAGGTATATTTTCTCAGGCTGAGGAAGTTTCTTCCTGTTCTAACTCATTGAAGTTAATAATTTCTCTTTTCTGTGGAAGTGATTACCTGTAGAGAAAACCACATTTTTAATATTTTATCTATTGGTATGACACATTATATTATCTGATTTTCTAGTGTTAAATCAATCTTACATTCCCAGAATGTATTGCGTTTGAGTGCTATATATAGTCCTTTCTATATGTTAAGGGATTAGTTTCCCCCTATTTTCTTGAGGATTATGTTGATGAACATGTTTGCATTCATAAGAGATACTGGTATGTAATGTATTTGTTGTATCTTAGCTTGACTCAGATATCCCCTGACTCAGATATCCCCATGCTAGAAAAAACTGGCAAGTATCCTATCTTATTCCATTTTCTTTTACACGAAGTTTGAAAAATATGTACTAATTCTTTAAAAAAAACTGTTTTTGGAATTCACCAGAGCAACTATCTGGGCCCCCGCTTTCACTTGTTAGTATTTTCATTACTTAATTAATCTCTACATTTTTATGGGTATATTTAGGTTTTCTATTTATTCTTGAGATCATTTCAGCAGTTTGGATCCATTCAATCTAGGTTATCTAAGTTGTGAGTATGTAATTGTCTATAGTATTTTCTTATGATGCTTTTTAATGTCTTTAAATTTTACAGTAGTGTTCTCTCATTTCTTATTTTGGTAACTGGTCTTTCCTCTCCATCTGTCTTTTACACAATCCTCCCTCCCTCTTTCCCTTCCACTCTGTCTCTCTCCCTCCCTTCCTCCCCTTTTCCCTGTCTAAATCTTAATCTTTCCAATAGCAAACTTTTAGCTTCATTGATTTTATCTGCTGATTTCTTCTGTCTCTTTGTTTCCATTCTTTTTTGGTACCGGGAATCAAACTCACAACCTCAGGCTTGCCAGGCAAGCACTTATGCCACTGAGCTATATCCCCAGCACTTGTTTCCCTTCTGCCCATTATTATTTCTTTTCTTCTCACCTTCAGATTAGCTTGCTTTTGTTGTCCTAGTACCTTCAGATGGAAGATTATGTTATTGATTTGAGATCATTTAAAATGTAAGTGTTTATGGTTATAAATTTTCTTCTTATTCCTATATCCTATACAGTGTATTTTCATTTTTGGTGTATTATATTTTGGTACAGTATGTTTTTATTTTATTTCCCTAAGGTAATTTCTAATTTCATTTGTGCTTTATGTTTTATATATTATTCAGAAGTGAGTTTTTTAATTTATATATCTGTGAGTTACCTTAATTTCTTCCTACTACTTCAACTTGAAAAACTTCTTTAATATTTCTTCTATACCCAATCTGTTAACAATTAATTCATTCAATTTTTATTTCTCTGGGAATGTTTCGATTTTTACTTCACTTATGAGAGACACACAGTTTGGTGGTTGCTGTGTGTAACAGTGTCTTGTTTTTTTCTGAGGCTTTTTCCTGCTTTATTCTAGGTCACTAACTCTTCTAGCAATTCAAATACATTTTTGAACCTTTGTAGTGACAATCTTATTGTAGTTATGGTATTTTTTTAACTCCAGAATTTTCATTTAGGTTTTTATTAAAATTTTTCCACTATTATTGAACTTATTTGTTTGATAAGATATTGTCATCATACCTTCCTGTAATACACTTTCCTTTGTGTTTATGGAAATATTTATCATGACTACTTTCACACCATTGTCAGATCTGACATTTGCTCATCCTACTTCTGCTACTCACTTTTTCCCAGTTATGGGTAAAAGTTTCATGTTTCTGTGCATATTTCTTAAGGTTTGATAGGCAGCTGAACATTTTAGATTATATACTATAGGAATTCTTTGTTTACTTGCTTGTATACTTACTTTTGTTTGAGGCAGGGTCTCACCATGACATCCAAGCTGGAATTGAATTCCCTATGTAGCCCAGGACGGCCTCAAGCTCATAGTACTCTTGCCTTGGCTTCTTGAGTATTTTTTCCATTTCCTTTTGGGATTGTTATTGTATTTACTGGTTTATTTCTTTAGTAAGTGACTGAATTACCTTATTGAATTCTGTTTCCCAAAGAAATAAGTTAAATTGTGTTATATTCAGAATACATTTAATTAAAAGTGTGGAAATAAAGTCCATTAAGCCTGCCACAATTATGTAAGTGGGAGCAAGTCATACATTTATGCTTCTATGTGCATAATATGTTTCTGGAAAGAAAAGTAGCTGCTTCAGAAAAGGAGGTCAGAGAGCTGGAGAAATTTTCACTTTTCCTTATATGCATATCCTTATCATTTATTCTGATTGCCGTGTATGTGCAATTTCTCACAAATAGGCAAAAGTAGAACAATTGAGATTTTGTTAATCAGAAAAAGTTTTAGATAACTTTCTGTATTAAATTTATAAGCATATAGTTTAAGTAAAAATTAAATTAACTTGGGCCAGAGATATAGCTCAGTGGCATAAGCACTTGCCTGTCAAGCCTGAGGTCATGAGTTTGATTCCTGGTACCCATCCCCCAAAAAATAACTTATTTAGAAATTCTACTTTAATCAGAATTAGATGATTACTGGTTAATAGACATTAATACATCAAAAGAGCATTCTCCCAAATCTATAGTTTTCAAAAACAAACCAATCTTTGACTCCTATTTTCTGCTTAAATCATTAATAAATTATAAAGTTTAACAAACACATTCAACTTGTAGAACTGAAATGTTCCTCTGGAGGATGTGCACATATTCATCTATTGTTTCTTTCTCCGCTGAGTTAGCAGTCTTCCGGGGTGGTTATGAGCCCTGAACTGGTGCTCATTTCCATACCACTAGGGTCTCCCTCTACACAGCTTCTTCTCTTCCCACAACAGGAGTCCCAAGACCTTTTACAACATTCATTTATTTCTCTATAACTGCAAGCAACCAAAACAATTGTGAACTCCTCAAGCTCCCTTGTCTGAGCTCCTTTCTCCAAAAGGAGTTCATGCCTTTTGGCTTTTGAGCTTGGCTCTTCTCTGATCAGGTTCACTGCAGCAAGATTAACCTGTCATTAAAAAATATAATTGTACTTCCGTTTTTACCCATTTCTTAAATGGATGCTGAACTTAGCTCCAAAAGCCCCTTGCCAGAAAGTGTCTGAAAAGCCCTTAGCAAGAGAAAGCTGATTATTTGCAAATGTGGGACTCCTAATTGGAAAATGTGATGGAATGAAAATAGTGAGTCCCTAGTAATCTCCTTTTAAAATGATAATGTGTTCCACTTAATGAATATTAATGTGCCATATTCATGAGCCTGGAGAATTTGAACCTGTGAGATAAGAATTTGTTCTACCTAAGAACCAACATGCTCCCTCATTCACACTTTCTCCATTCATATCGACAAGCCTGCCATTCTTGAAGGCACACCTCTGGCTGACAGCAATTAGCATACATGCAGTTGTCTAATTGGTTGTGAATGTTTTTAAAGACTTTTTTTTGCTGTTCCTGGGAATAATTACCCATGCTTTTACACACTTTACTCCATTCTTTTGTAAATTCCTAACAGCAAATGGCTATGTGCTTTACCTCTTCTTTAATTTTACTGCCCAAACGAAATGTGCAACATACGCTAGGTGATTTAGTTTAAAAGAATCGATTGTGCTATTAAGAAAAACAAAGGAACCTATACATCCACATTTGTGTTGTTTGTGTCAAGATTTCTACCTGAGGCTTGATACTTACTGCAATAATGTAGTTCATACGTAAAATATTCTTGGAAATTTTCCTCGAAACCAGGTCAATTTTCCCAGCAAAAGGGAAATGAAAGTCCACACTATGATTAGTTTGGTAGAGCCAAATGGGATGTATCTAAGCTAGTGCCTAGCTTTTCTATACCCAGACAGAGTTTATGTCAAGTAAACAGGGATAGATCTCTTCAGGGGCAAGGTACAATTCAAAGCCTGTTCTTAATATAATTTCACTTTTTAAAACTTTGGACTTTGTAAGAGAAATGCTAGTTACTGTTAAATTCCTGCACACATAGAAATTATTTTTCCACTAGTTGAGCATCAGTAAATGACTACTTGTTCCATGTAAAAATATGTGGCAAGAAAGAAAAATATTTTGTGGTAGGGAAAATTTAGATTATGCCTTATCATATTCTAGGATGGATGGAATCAAATGGTAGTAGATCTTTTGTTTTGATCTCAAAGCCATCTTTGTGTAATCATTTTTTTCTCCGATCTGAAATGTCGCTCTTGTGTAAGTAATGAGAAAACAAGATAGAGGGAAGTTTCTGGAAGGTTGGAAAAATGATGGAGTCTGTCTAATGGAAGAAGGTCCTCAAGCAGATGAGAGACCTGCAAAAGGTGAAGGAGATGAAGTGTTGGAAGAAAGGAGGCGCTGTCAGGTGATTTATTTAGGTATTTTTTAAAAAATGTATACTATGTCTCTGAAAAAACTAGGGAATATCCAGTTTAATTCTGAATAAGTTAGGGCTAGTGCAAGGGGCAACTCTGAGGGCTGGGTGTGAAGTCCATAAGGACGATGCCTTCCCAGGACAGAGTTCCGCTCTATTTCTGTGTCCAGCCCACATTAGTCAGAGCAGGATCAGGTGGGGGCCACAGACTTTCCATTCTTCCTCCAGCTTCCAGCATCCTCCCTGGAGAGCTTCACAGCTTGTCATCAGCCAAGTGAATCACTCCTTTCCTTATCAGTGCTGACGCCTTAACTTTGGGGAAATCTCTGTGCAGCGATCCCTGGCCAAATCTCAAGGAACACCACGCTTGGCAAAACTGCAACTAATAAAATTAGTTTCCTAGTAAATATGAGGCTGGAGGGGGGACCATGAAAGCAGCACTGAACGCACATGTGTCAAAAATAAGTAAAAGTTGTAAAAGGCATCCACTTCCCCAAACAAAGCAAATTTCTCATTCTACAGATGCTCCAATAAGTAAATGGCCACGAAGTCAGTATTTAGCTACTCAGGGGAAGTTGCTGCTGCACATTGAAGGGATGAAGCTGATCACAGTGCTTCAAACCCATCTTCCCATGTCAGACATTAAACACATTTTAAACTTGCATTCTCCCTTGCTTCATTCTTCTCTTGGATTAAAAAGCAGACGGGTTAGTGGTAAGTGCTCAGATACTGAAGCTTGAAGACTGAGTTTGAAGCTCAGCTCTACAGTGTATGACCTGAGGCAGGATTGCCTAGCTTTTCTGTATCTCCACATTAAATGCAGATTAAAATTCCACTTTCCTAGAGTGATCACTAACTGATAATGTCAACTTGAGCCAGAACTGGCTAAAATTAGTAATGTTCTGGCTGTATCTGTGCACGATTGATATGTAGGGTACAAGTTCAGGAAGGAAGACCTACCTTGGATGTGGGTGGTGCCAACCAATAGGCCTGTAGCCTGGACAGAACAAAAAGGGAAAGAAGAAGGATGTCTTCCCCTTTCTCTGGAGGTGTGCTGGTCTTCTCTATGGCCTTTGGCTCTTCCTCTTCAGTTCCATTAGGCTTCCAGCACAGACTTTTTGGCCTTCCAACACAGATCTTTCACTTTCATGCCAAAATCTACAGTGAGCTCCAGCTTTTTGACATTCAACCGGCACTGGATCCCATGACTCTCAAGTGGGCAGAGAGCCACTGTAGAGGTTTCTACCTCTGATTCCACACAAGGACACTGGAACTCCTCCCCTGTCTGATTTTGTAAGTCTACCTAGAACATCTCTTTGTTTAATCACTTATATATTTTATACTGGTTCTGCACCTCTAATGAATCCAAGCTGACATATGTAAATAAGAGTGATCACGACGTTCCAATGGATTAAATGAAGGGTTTAGTCCAGTCCACTTAGGAAGCCCAGCGTTTATGTTCATTTTCTTTCTCTGACTTCAAGAAGATTGATATCATGTTTGTGTCTCCATTTAGTCATTTTCACTCGGTTATTACCAGTGTTTTGGGAGCCTGAAGTTCTGTTATGAAGAGATCTTTCTCAGCATTTTGACAGGTGGCCCAATGACTTTTCCCACACAAACTCCTACTCTCTCATTAAACAGAATCAAGAAGAATGCAGGTCCCCAGTCTAAGGCTTAGCAAGGTGTAAACTTTGATATTTAGCTCTTTCATAATTACTCGTCCACAAACATTACAATGCCCTCTTTGAAAACTGAAAACAGGGCTGGGTCTTTAGCAAGAAAATATTTTACTACCCAAAACAGAAATAGCCCAGAACTAACATGATCCAAGGAAATTATCAGTTTCATAATGCAAATATTGATAGACAGTTTAACTGGATTATAGATAGTCTTTACTTTCTCTCACTATAGAAAAAAGTAAATGTAGTTTATGGAGTATCAAGATGATATAAAACTGACAACATCTTTAACATTTTGGGGAAGAGGAATCCAAAGGAGAAAGAAATAAGACAAATGCATACATAACACAGAAATGATAGCAAAATTAATTTAGGAAAATAATTCTATTCTTATACATTTTTAATATCTTTTTAAAATAATTTTCTTTATAACTATACCCAGAGGCATAGGTTTTACAAAAATACATGCACAAAGTGAATGTAGTGTACATGACAAGATTAGTGTATCTGTTATTCTTTTGTTCGTTTATCCTTTTCCTGCACCTCAACTAACAAATACCCTGGCTTTCGTGTTCTCTCAATGCTTGTTAAAAACATAATTGGAACAGCTTCCAATTTTTCTCCATGATTATAATGTTATTGTCATACACATATGTAGAATTTCGGTCTTTGCTCCCTTTTTAGAAAATAGATTACAGTTCTACCTTGGTTCACAAAATCAATTCATCATGTGATTCTGGAAAAGATGGCCATGTGCATGTTCATGTGGGAAAGACAGCTGCGGTCATGTTCGTCACCCAGTGCAGAGTTTGCAAACAAAACAAAATTTTGCCAAACACTTCTGTTTGCAAACCAAATTGCTCACAAATGAAAACATTCATGAACTGAGGCAGCACTAGATTTTATACTCAATTTTTACACATTTACCTCCTCACATAACTTATCAATAAAACAAAGTCAACTGGACTACTTCTAATTCATCTGTTTAAAAAACTGCTATAAAAACCTTGAGCAATGTTCAGGAGCCATAATCAACTATTGCCCTAGAGAGAGGGATTCATTTAATTTTAAGGTTTTGCCATTTCTATCCTTTTCCAACATTTCCTACTAAAATGGTTATCTCTATTTCTTATGCTGTGCAGTGTGTGCTACTATAAAATGAGAGCTTGTTCTTGGTTTTACATGTTTCTGGCTATCAATAAGGTTGTACATCTTTTCCTAAATTAGATGGCTTTTGGATTTATTTTGTGGTGAAATTCCTATGAATATTTGGTTGTTTGATGATGCGATTGACAGGTTTTTCCCCGTATCCTATTATATATCTACTCTGATATGATTTAAGGTCATGAAATATTCAAAGTTATCATGTTTACATAGTTTTGATGGTCTGAGTGTTTATGTTCCTCCAAATCTGATACGTTGACCTCTAATTCCCAGTGTGTTATACTAAGCGGTAGAGACACTGGGCAGTGACAGAGTCAAGGGATTGATCCTCCATGAATGGTAATAAAGTCCGTATGAAAGTGGCCTGGAGGGGCTTGTTCGCTGCTTGAGCAAAGTGAGAACACAGGAAGAAAGTTTTTTCTGCCCTTGGATTGTACATGTTGTCTTTAAAATAACTTTGAAGTATTTTATTACTCCATTTTTCACATTTAAATCATTAATCTATTGGGAAAAATTTTATATCGTGTTTAAAATCAAGCCCCAATTTTATTTCTCTTCAGATGAGTAGTCAGTGCTCTAACACCAATCCTAAAATGTATTCTGTTTCAACTGAACGGAAGTTTTCATATGGACTGGGATGTATTCTTAGATTTTCTATTCTGTTCTCTCCATCTCGTTGTTTCTTCTAAAAAATGCCATATTGATTTAGCTGTAGTAGTTTTACAATAATATGCATTCTAACATTGCCAAAACCAGCTCTCCATTGTTCCTTTGAATTTTAAATTTTCAGTACTGTGTAAAAATTTTTTCCCTACATAAAATATAAGATTCACTTTCTGTAATCATGAATTTAATTGAAATGATATGGTAGTTATTAAATTGGAAATATTTTATATTTCATGACCTTAACTCTTTTCTTCCAGGGAGATATACTTTCTTTCATGTCTTCAGCTATTATTGTATCTCTTCCAAAAGATTATATCATGTTCTTATACTGCCATTTCTCTAAATGTATTTCTAATTCTTTATTATTAATGTTTGCTTTTATGTATGACATATTTTCTTTCTATTTCTATTTGTAACTGGTCATTTCTATCACAAAAAGTAACATTAGAATTTGTATTTCCTTAGTATTTGGGGATTTTTTAAAAAAGAAATTATCCTGAAACAATTTTAACTTTCCAATACAATGTTATAATATTTGTATTTGTTAGAACCTAAGTTAATGTTAGATTATAATAGTGACTAAAGATATCCCTCACTGACTAAAGGTATCCCTAACTGCCTGATTTTTTTTTTGCTTTTTTAACTTAAATAATATCCATTTAAAATATTTTCTGCTGTACTCAGTAGTCTTTTTGTTTTGTTTTGTTTTGAAACAGGGTCTCACTAAGTAGTTCAACCTCTCCTTGAACTCATTATGTAGCCCAAACTGGTATTGAAACTCATGGTAATCCTCCTGCCTCAGCCTCCCAAGTGCTGAGATTACAGGTATGTGCCAACACAGCCAGCTAGTAGTCTTATTTTTTTTGTTTATCCCTTCAACCTTACTTAACATTTTATTAAAATAATGCTAAAATTTATCTAATACCACTTTAGAATTTTAATTTTTTATTCCTTTTAAATTTTCCTAATATATTATGCAGAATAATTTTCTGATTTTACCTCTGAATTTTCTGGAGTAAAGCATATGTTGTCATAATGGGTTATTCTTTTTATAACTTCTCAGGATCAATTTCTTAATTTTCCACATGACCTGAAATTATACAATGTTTTTCTTTCCTGTAGCATCTTTATTATGCGTTGGTACTAAACTGCACCTATAAGTGAATTGGATAAATGTACATCTTTTATCTAAAACTGGCTTGAAGAATGTTGGGATTACTTATTATTTAAAGGTTACAGAAACTCAGCTGGAAACCCACCTAATCCTAGTGTTTTTTTCCCTTCTAAGATAATTAAACTGTTCAAATTTTCTACTTATTGTGCTGTTTGGTAACTGACATATTCCTAGAAAATCATCTATTTTTTTTTAGGATTTCAAATTTATTCTCAGCACTTGGGAAGCTGAGGAAGCTTATTCCATCAAGCTACATGCTTGATGGAATATTAATGGAAGGTGTAAGGAAAATATAATTCCACCTCTAACCTTACTTAATGTAAACAGGTGCAGCTGGCCATGTGCATGGGGATGTACTGGATGACATGCCTGAAAAGCATGATTGGCTTTGAGAGTAGGTGGTTGAATAATTATTTTTCCTGTGGGTTGCTGCTATTTTCATATGATATATCAAAGATATAACAAAGAAAAAGCGTTCTATCATGGTAGTTAGGAAAGAAAAATCTGAATTTGAGTAGCGATGGATTCAAATGATAGATCTGTGAGGTGTTCAATGCATGAGTTGAATCATTTAATGGGAGGCTCCTAATCTCAGTTTTCTTATTGTAAATTGGGAGCCGTAATGGTGCCTTCCTCCTAGGGTTGATGAGAGCTTCAAATGGTGTAATGCAAAATCTTAGCTGGTGGGTCATCAAACCTGACTTACTGTTAGCTATGATCATCAAGCGAGCAGACTGCCAGAAAACCCAATGGCTGCAGTTTGCCTTTTGTTGCAATTCATGCCACTTAAGATCTCATTTACTCTCCCCAGCCCTAAGGGATGTGAAGGTCTAAATGAGTAGTCCGTGGTATAGCTGCTTTACTGTTATGGAACTTACAGGCATTGACAAATCAAGAGTTTAGGCTAATTTAAGTTGAAATGCAGATAGCAGAAGGCTTTAAAGCAGAGGTGTCAGAGCGACAGAGAGCAATGTGGAAGTGGAAAAGAATGTAGCCACTGAGGAATATCTTGCAGAATCTAGGAAGAGGCAGAAGAGTGCCACTGAGGAGATGCAAATCACTAAAGTTTATGTTTCACAGTTTGAATCCTGTTCCCAGCACTGACTAGCTGGACCTTTGAATCTTAGTGTTCTCACCTTTAACACTGGGCTACTAATATCTTTTTCCTTGTACGTGCATCTTAAGAATTAAACCAGATGATGAATTAAAAGTGCTTGACACATACAGAATACAGAGGAACCAAAGTAAGAAGGAGCCAAAGTGATGCAGGTAGATGAAGATTCTTAGCTGAAACATGGAGGGTAGAGTGTAAATTCCAAATGGACGCCTAGAGGCTCCCAAAGGAAGTGCGCAGGCAAGGCAATGGAAGAGGAATTCCGGAGTGGCCTGATTCTTAAATGAGAATGACACCGAGGAAACAGTGTGAAAGGTGCTGTACCGCCCTTCTCACTGTGCCTTCCTTTGTCTCATAACTTGATTTGGATTTCAAAATCCAGTCATGTTTTCTGCATGTTGATGTTATGGCAGCGCAAGCAATGGGGAGCGGCAATTAGTGCAAAGATACCCACTTGGAAGTGAACCTCTGGGGAAACAGTCTTCTCTAGGATGACGGGAGGTGCAACAGGATGCTGTGGAAGGAAGACGAGCTGGGAGAAGTACACATTAGGGGAAGACTAGATGGAGGAAGAAAGGAGACAAGATGATTGACAAATATCGTGAAGATTTTGAAATTTAGGACTGGACTTTGGCTGTACTGCTTTCAACTACTGTTTGTTCTTGAAGTTTTGTGTTTTGTTTTGTTTTCCCTCAAGTGGGTTTTTTAATAGGACCTGATCATTATGGAATAGATGGGGTTGATAAGTCTAGTTTTCTTTTCTTGAATGCAAGGAGAACAGCAGTTTCAATGGTTACTGAAGGAAGTACTGAAGCTTGTTAGAAAAGAACTTAATTCCTCCAAGGAGAAGGGCATATGGGGAGGGGAACTTTGGTATGAGCTGGGGGCCCATGGAGAGGGCAGAAGCAAGAAAGCAAGAAGGAAAAAAGGCATGTGATTGTGAACACTGAATCTCCGTACATGCTTGTGGTTTGGTCAATGTGCTGCTCATTTGTATCTAATGTGCCTCTTCAACTATAACAGAGCAGTTTAAAGAGAGAAATGAATACACTGTCAGACTGGGGTAGACTAGGTAGCCAGGGAAAAAGTATCAGCATTGAACTACAAGAAGAGCTCTCAGTGAATTTCTTTGGGTCAGAAGCCCTGCTTTTTTGGAATGGAAGGCAGAAAGAGACTAGAAGAAAAAGCAAAGCCCCTGCTCAGTTATTCAGGATATATAACATAGGTGATGTCCCAGAATTTCCAATGAGAGAGAAGTTTGTACTGGGGGGATGGGAAGAAAATAGCAAAAAGATTCAGAAATGTATGCGACTGGAAACACAAATTAAAATAGAGATACCATTTATCAGCTACGACATTGGCAAAGATTTAAAAAGAATTGGAACAGCTAGTGTTACCCAAGATAAATGGAGAAAGAGAGTCTAATTTACACATTACAGGTGGAAGTATTCATCAGCACAGCCAGTCAGGACTCTAGTTTCACAATGTCTACAGAAAGCCTTAAACATGTGCAAACTTTCAAAGCCATTGTTTTAGTTAGGATTAGTTCAGCTGTATAACAAAAAGCAACTTCTAAACTGACAAGATAGAAGACAAGATAACAGTATATTCTTCTTTCTTTCTAAAATTGAGCAGCAGAGGGATGGTGTGGTATCCAATAGGAGATGCCAGGGACCTGGAAACTTACTTTATTGCATAAATGGCCTCAGTAAGGACTTCTAAGATCATTGGTGACTCTTTTGATTCCAACCATATTCTCAGCATTATGTTGGAAAAAGAGCAAAATAAGACTTTACCTTTAAATAACACTTCTCAGAAGTCACACACTGATTAATACACCAATCAGATATAAAATGATTAATCCCAGTACCTAGAACTTTTCTACCAGAAAAGATGGCTGGAAAATGCAGTTTTAATTGTTGGCACTCATGGGCTCAGCAAAGATTCAGGGTTCACATACTCAAGGAAAACAGTGAGTAACTCCTAAGGATAGCTCAGCAGAAATCTGTGACCCATTCCACTTTTATAAGCTCATGTAAGGAAGTAATCAGAAAGTGATTCAGAAATGAATATACACAGATGTTTGTGGCAGCACTATTACGATACGGAAAAATTAGAAACCACCTAAAAAATCCTAATAAGAGACTGGCTCAAGAAATTAAAATGCACATGTACATAAAGTACTCTACAACCAGTAATGTGGAGTATGAAAGTACGTTTCCTGACACGAAAGGTGAAGGGAAATATATGCCCACCGAAACCAGTAATGCTCAAAGTGGTAAGGAAACTGTTATGCAAACTTGTGAGAAGAAATATCAATAGAGAAATAAAAGTTGGGCTAGATGTTCATTAAAACATTAACCTATTTTATTGATTGGTGGACTTATTAGTGATTTAAAATTTCTTCCTTGTACCTCATGTTTTCTGAATTTCTGTCCAATGAATACAAACGCATATTTATAAAAAAATCTCAAAACAAGATTCAGTGCTTTTTTTGACTTGCCACAGATACTTCTTTTCTCTTTAGGATTTTGTTATCTCTCAAATGATCATAGCATCTTACAGTATCTGCTGATTCTCTCCACAACAACAACACTTATCATACTGTTTCTCTGTTAAATCTTTTGTTTTTTGAGACAGGATCTCACTATATAGCTCAGGCTGGCCTTGAATTTTAGGCAGTCTTCCTGCCTCAGCCTCCCATATGCTGAGATTATAGGTGTGTGCCAACATAACCAGTTCCCTGTTCAATGTTCTGTGATTGCTTCTTCAGTTATAATAAATAAAATTTCCTTCCCTTGAACTTTAAAGTTCCACACTTGACGCTCCAAACCCACTCTTCTGATTGTTGTCACTCCAATGCTATCCAGCCTGCCGTTGCTGACCCCAAACACATCCCCTTCCTTTCTGCTTCTGTCTCTTCATTCAAGCTGTCCACTTTGCCAGACATACCCATCTTTCTGTCTCTGTGTGTTGAAATCAATCTTCCATAATCTTTAAGGTCCTTCTCAGATAATATTTCTTTCCTGAAGCAATTCCTTGAGGTGTGAACTACACTAACTTTTTCAGTGGCAATGACTATCTTGTATGTCATTTAATAGCTATTTGGGGTTTACCTTCTCCCTCTGTGAGTCTCTCGAATTCCTGGAAGCCCAGGTCTCTGGGGTACTCATCTTTGTGTCTTCCATTACACTTGTCACAAAACTTAAGCACCACAGGCGCTCAACCAGTGTTCATGGAGCCAAATTTAATTGAACACAGTTTGCATACAGTGACAAGGAGCAGATTGTTGCTGCTCATAAGAAGGAAAATAGAAATGGGAAAGCAAGGTGGAGGAGATGTTCCAGGGATCTAAAAGAAACAGAATGATGCAAAGTAAAGAGTTTACAAGCAATAAAATATCACTGTACTGTAATTTAATGAAAACTTAAGATGTAGAGACATATTCTTCTAAAAACCCACAATGAGACTCTTTTTATATTACCTGATTCTCTCCACTAAAATTGTTATTCGGTCTTGTCTTGAACACCTCTAGTGACAGTGAACTCATTACCACACATGGTAGATTATTTCTTTAGAAGAGAGCTGTAATTGATGGAAATTTCTTCCCTTATATTGAGACAACATAAGCCCCCGGATAACCTTCCCATTTTGCATTGAACCCTGTTTCTTTCTCAGAGTCCTTCATACTTTGGATCAAAGTCACTGTGCCCTTCCAAAATCTTCTGCTCTTAAGTTAAGATATTTAGTTTCATTCAAGTACCTCTTATACATCATAACAGGAAACTCACAAGGAGCCTGTCTTTGCAACATGTTGGTATTCTGTGTCTCCGCTGCTCTCGGATCTAATGTCCTACATTGCCCATCTTCTACTCTCTGTGACACACAATCGCCGCACACCATAACACTGCTTCTCCTACTTTCTCCAAAAAGATCTAAGAACTTTGTCAACTTATAAAATGTGCATTAAAATACCCTTAGTAAACAACTATGTTTATTGGCTGCTTCATGTAATTCTCAAAGCAAATGTGTGATTCTTTCCTTCCAACCTAATTGGTATCACTTAACCACTTTCCTTGGAATTAATGGAAACAATATATGAAACACCAAAGTCTAGAATAGATGTGTAATCTTCATGCTGCCCTGTGGTGGCTTTAAGGGTCCAAATGTATGATCCCAAGCAGAGATCAGAAAGACCATCCTTACCAAATAGAGAAAACTTAGGCAATTTCAAATGCTGCCATATTTTTTATCTGTTAATCTCATCTCATCCAAGAGGCCAATAAGTTGCATCACAGGAAGTTTGGAAAATAAAATAGGACATGGCTGAAAACAGCTGTCTAGACGGAAGGACATGTGGATCTAGTGATTTACTCTCAGGTCATAGACAAACACTGAACTCTTGCCTCTGTTTATATAAACCAGCATCAGATGTGCAGAAGACACCCAAGAAGTAAATGAAACATGAATGAGTGATTGAATGAAGTGCATATGGAGCATAGTTTGCGAAACCATGTAAACATAAGTGTGATAGTTAACTGATTTGTCAATGTGCGTGAGAAATGCTCAACTAGATTGGGTCAGTATAGTGGGGATATAGCTCAGAGGCACAGTACCTGCCTGGCAAGCACAAGGTTCTGAGTTCTATTCCCAGTACCAAAAAATCCAAAATAGATCAGTATAGTTTTGAGTGTGGCTGAGAGATATACTGAAGGCAGAAGACCCACCCTTGGTGTGAGTGGCACCAGCTAATGGGCTCCTCACCTGAATAGATTATAAAGAAAGCTAAAAAGGAAGGCTCACTTCTGTTTCTTTGGAGGAGCACCAATCTCCATGTTCACCTTGGGGTTGGTCCGGGTTCCAGCACAGACTCTTCAGTCTTCCATTACAGACCCTTTGGCCTCCTGATAAAGACTCACGTGGGAATCTACAGTGAGTTCCAGACCTTTGACTGGATTTGCAGTGTGCAGACAGCCCTTAAGCACTCTTCTGTACCCAACAGTGTGGGCGGCCACTGTATGCTAATCTTGTAAATCTTTATGTACTTGTATATCCTGCATTAAATCTGTTTATCTAGTGTGCACTGCCTGATACAATAAGAGAAGTTCTCTTCAACCTGAAGGAAGACTTGGTGTCACCTGGAGAAGAGTAAAAACTATTGGGGAGAGTTCCTGCAGAGATCAGAACCTAGTAAATGCCATTTCTTCATCAACTGAATGAGTATCTAACATACACTTTTGGAACTATACATATTCTATATATTTTTTGTTCTTTATTCTTTTAGAATTGTATATGCACCAAATACACACTTTTAATGATAAGGATAAAATTCAAAAGTCACTTTTCTTACACAGGTTATACTTTTGTAGTTGAAATCTAGATATTCTAACTTTCAATATAGCATTCTTTCTGCCAGAGAAAACTAAGGTTTTTTTTTCCCCTTTGATTTCTTTTTCTTTTCTTTCTTTTATGGATTACAATTTCACACAAAATAGGGTCACAAGGGAAAATTCTTAAAGGGTAAAGGTAGGGAACAAGTTGAGACTGCTGCTGTAGAGGATGCTGTACAGGAGAGAGAAGTTAGGCAAGAAGCCTGGTGAGGTGGCACTTACTTGTAATCCCAGCATTCTGGGAGGCTGACCCAGGAGGACTGCAAGTTTGAACCCTGCCTGGACAACTCAGCCACTTAGCCAGATCCTGTCTCAAAATAAAAAGAAATTTAACAAGGACTGGTGACGTAGCTCAGTGCAAAGGTCCTGCATTCAATCCTCAGAACGAAGTAATGAACAAAGAAACAAACACACAAAGACCATAGGAGAGAAATGATGACTCAGGCTTTCAAACCACCTATGCATTGTGTGCAGATGTCATGCCTTTCAAGAACATTAAATGATTTCAGGAATATTAAGCAAAAAATAGATTTTTAAAAATGCTTTCTTAGGCTTATGTAAGAGAAAGGAGTTATAAATATGTTATTTTGATCTCAGTAGTGGTTCTTTAATTTGAATGCTATTAATTTCATTGATTAATACTGTTGACTAATGAAGAGAAATGAAAGGATAAGCCTGTGTCCTCAAAGGAGACAGAGCTAGTGCTTCTGATGAGATCACCCAGCCACCCTGTGTGGATTACTTAGTATATCTCCACTTCCTTAAAAATGTGAACGCAAGATACTGTGAGTCTATCTTAGGGCAGGTGCTACAACACTGAAGACAAAGTCCTTTGCTTCTTTTAAAGTTGATTTTGGATTATAAGATTACTCAGGAAAGGAGCCAGGAGAGCTTTCTCTCCTTTGCCCACCACAATTCTGCTCGTCCTTGCCCTAACCAGGGAGGGAGCTTAGGAAAGGACAGATGTTGTCAACATCTGCTGATGGCAATGATCTGCGCTAATGTTTTGTATTGTTTCTCCTTCCTCTTTGGAACTTTGTTATGTTGATAGAAAAGAAATGAAGGAGTCGTGTTTCTCTGTAACTTCTTTGCAAAATGGAACTAATTAGACCATTTGGGAAAGTGGCATGTAGTTCAGGGAAACAAACATCCTGTATTTTCTAGGACAGTGCCAATTTCAAATAGACATTCATAGTGTGCCTGTAAATCTATGACATATGCTGAAAATTTAATGTGCAAGGGTCCCAATTACATCTTCCATGTTGCCTTTTGTGCAAAACATGTTTTTTTGTGCTTTTGGGTTTTAAGAATATGCATGCTCTACTTGTTGGCCTGTAAGACAGTGCTACTCAAAACATGGTCCCCAGGCCAGCAACAGCATCCCAGGAACCCTTATTTGAAATGTCAAATCTCTAGCTTTATCCTCAATCTATTTTTAATGGGGTTTCCAGGCCATGTTTTTTTTGCATGATCTAGACTGAGAAGCATTATTGTAAGATATAGACTTAATGATTACTAATTTTTAGTACAGCAAACATGCAAACAAAATGTTTTGACCCAGCATGGGGATCCCAGGAGCAAATATGACTCTAAAAATGTAATTTAGAATGTCTGAGGTTATTTCGAATAATAATTACAGAGTTTCTCAGCAGTTCCGCTTCTTTAGCAAGAAGTACTATGGACGTTGTTCAAAGTGTTTTGTGGCCCATGAACAATTAACTCTAGCCATTGTCATGTTCTATGGTGAATGCATGGGCTCTGGCTGGGAGTGCCCAGTTGGTAAAAGTTAGTTAACAGCCTTCTCAGAAGGGCTACTTCTTCCAGCTCAAACTGCCTGATAAACAAGTCCAAAATAATGGATTATTGGAAAGAATAAAGACTTGGCCAGCTCCCACAGATTTTTCTCCTTAAAAGCATAGATTATACTCAAGTAGCATATCCTTCCATAGGAGATGGAGATCTGCTCACGTTGCAGTTCACAAAAGGGATACATGATGGATTCTGAACTAAACTTTCCCTTGAACCATGAAGGTTTAGTAGCAAGTTACTGGAACACAGAAGGGATTATATATCAGATAGGTGAAGCATGATGTCCTACTGTTGATAAGATGCTCTGCTGTATTTCAAGTAGATTATTGATTTTTTGAACTTAAAACAAACCAATCAGGTAGGTATTTTTATTTAGGTTTCATTTTGTCTGTTTGTTTGGGTTTTTTTGGTTTGTTTGTTTGTTTTCCGGTACTGGGAATCAAACTCACGACCTTGTGCTTGCCAGGCAGGTGCTGTGCCCCTGAGCTAAATCCCCAGCCCCTTTGTTTAGATTTTACAGATGACAAAATTGAGAGTCTGTAGAAGTGCTATTTGAACAATGACATGCAAGTCACCTGGAAGGGAGCCACCAACAGAGGCTGTTTCTACAGTCTTTGCAGAGCATTACACAACCTCTCTGACATGCTGAGTATTCTGAGCCTGGGAATACAGAATCCTCTAGAAGTTCCTGGTGGTATTAAGTTTGGTATTAAGAAGCAGCACCTAAGGAAGAATGTTGTAGTCAGAGTTTGTAAGGGAATAGATTTAATACAGGACACATAATTTTATAAGATTATTCTATGATATTCACTCCAAAAGTCAAAAGAGTTCAAGAGTTCAAAGAATCCAGCTGAGGGCCTGGAGCCCATGGCAATGTCCTGCACAAACGCAGCTGAAGACTTAGAGCTCATGGCAATGTCTTCTAGAACTTCAGAGCCCATGATAATGTCAAGGATCTGCACTGAGAAGGCCCAAAATTGAGTGGTGCAAGCTAGAAAGTCTGTGCCAATAGGATAAAGGATCTGCGCCAGCAGGCTGGGGGATCTGCACTAGATCCGGGAACTGACGCTCAAGGTAAGGACCAAAGCTCCCCTGAAGTGAACTGCAGCCATCTCTAATGATAGCAAGGACCGGAGCTCCTCTGATTATTTGATCAGCTGAGTTCATATAAGGAAAACCAGCATGACAAGCTTCTCCAGGAGAATCAACAGCACACCATCTTCCCCTCCAGTTCTCCTTTTATGCAATTGGGCCTTCCACGCTCAGAATCACATTGAGTCACTTCAGGTGGATGTTACAAATTGACCATTAGTTAATCCACCACAATCCACACCTGGGCAACGTGATAACCAGACACATTTTCTTAAACTGCAGATTTATGATCTATTGAGGTTTATATTAATAAAACAGTTACATATATATAATTCTTATATTACTCATTTCCACACTAAAAGCAAATATTCAAAGAGCACTCTAAATTCAAGATTACAACAACAATATTTTGAGTACATAACCTGATTACAAACATATATCTAAAAACTACATTAACATTAGATTTAAGAGAGCTATTACAGTCACAATCCGTGCTTCCCATTAAATTTTAACAGCAGGACAAGGCAGCACTAAGAAATGCCCCAAGGGATGCCCTGCATTCCAAATGCACTCTTGCCTTCTGGTGAAAGACCTCAGGTAATTTTCAAATTGCTACCAAAGAAGTGGTGTGATTGCTGTGACTATATCTGATCTTAGAATGTTGTGGTTTCCATGTACCTCCCAAAGCCTCATGAAGTCATAGGAGTGGGCTTTCTGAAGGCAGCTGAATCTAGAGTGTGTGATTGATTCATAGTGCAATACCAGGATTAAGAGTGCTAGGATTAAGGGTGGGTGATTGCTACATCAGTCCACTGATCAGATTGTTGTTTACACTGGATATTATTGTATGTACTGGATACAATATAAAGGATAGGAAGATACTTATTTCTCTTTTTTTGCTGTATTTTGCCACCCCAGCCACCATGAACTGTTGTCCCTCTGCCATGTGCCACTATGCCTTGGAGCCAGCCAGTTATAGACTGAAAGCTCCACAAACTGTGAGCTACAATAAACCTTTATTCCCTTAACTTTGAGCATCAGGTATTTCATCTCAGGAGCAAGCAAAGTTGACTAAGACAAAGAGCAGGCCAGAGAGGTGAAGGAACTCATAAGCATCAACCACCCTGAGAGAGCTTCCATGAGCAATATCTGAAAGAGGAATAGCTCCATCTTTCAAGATTGATTCACACTGATTGCTGTTTATCTCTATTGTGATGATCTGACACTTTATTTTACATTCATTTCTCAATTATATTTGTCTTTCCAATTGGAACATACATTTCCCAAGGACAAAACCTGTGCTGTTTTTCTTAGAAGAGCACAACCTGTACCTAGAACAATGTCTAACACATAGTGTGTATTCGGTGAGGGATGAATAAACAACAGCTCCACCATAAACAAAAGCGGGACTTTCACTATAACCGGTAGCGACCTAGCCAGGAAATCAACATCTTATCTACTACAATAAATAACCCAGCAAGGCAGCTTGCTGTAAGTCAGACTTTCTGGAAGCCAAACTATTTTTCCAGTGACAACACAGTAAACTGAGCAGTAACTTCTGTAACAACTGGCTTTAACTGGTCAGAATTGATGAATACCTAACAGGTTCTCTAATTTTTGTTCTCACTTTCATTTTAGGACCAACCAGATAAAGGTAAATATATATCCTTAACCAGCCAGTGGGATGCTCTGCTTCTGTTAGTCAGTTTATATCTTCCCCCTAGCAAAACCTGCAATCAGAGTATGCCTGATCCTTCTCTAGTTTCTACCCTAAGACTTTTCCACCCCGCTGCCCGCCATTGAATCACTGTCAAAATATAAGTGAACATGGCTAACTTCCTTGCTTCAGCAACTTCAGAATTAATAGAATTTCCCTTTCTGGTTGGTCTTGCACATCAATAATAGATGTTCAATAAATGAAGGGATAAATGTGGCTTGAGTTGGGAAGACTAGACAGAACTTTGTGGAATCTATTAGATGAACAAATTTCATGAAATTTGTTTTTCATGAAATTACTGTTTTTAAGGGCTGGGGATATAGCTCAGCAGCACAGTGCCTTCCTGGCAAGCTTGAGATTCTGAGTTCCATTCCCAGTTCCAAAAAAAGAGAAATGATTGTTTTTATAGCAATCATATTGTGTGTGTGTGTGCATGTGTGTTTGTGTGTGAGTGAACATGGAGTGATAAAGGTAGTGAAGAAAAAAGTAAAAATAAGTGTAGTTAGATAAGATTCAAAAAACATCCCTAAGGGACATTTTAAAAATATTTATGGTCATTATGATCACGTCAGAAATCTTAATATTAGATCTTTGGAAAGAAGGTAATTACTACAATTTTTCCCCAAGAGAAATCTTAATGGTGTACTCAAAATGAGAGTCCCAGAATCCACACGAGGCCAGGAAATATCTTCCTTCTAAAGAAAATAACCAATTAAGTCCTAAAAGCAGCAGGACTTAGGAAGGGAAATCCCTAAATATTAATCCACATAAAGGTAGGAGCGACATTTACGATTAGCCAAAACTCTGATTATAGAGGTTGTGAAAATGTGGGTCCTCCGCTTAGAAATCCTGGGCAGAAATTAGTCTATTTGTCCCAGAGAGCACTTGCCTCTAATTTGGACCTAGAGTTTAAGTGAAAAGGAAGCTAACTAAAACTGGAGTATTGCTGTGGGTGACTTATCATGTTCTGGACTACAAATTTGCCGTAAAGACTCAGGCTCCCATTGAACTATATCTTTCTGGCTGATCCACTTCTCAAGGGTTGGGGGGGCACTTTTGTATGAATTTGTGCCAGTGTCTGGGACACATCTCAGTGTTGGGTCAGGGAACTCACAAGGGTACTCTTGACATTTCTATGCATAATATGGGTACCCTGATTTTGACAGAATGTGATTAAGATGGAGAAATTAAAGGGCAAAAGTGAAATGCAGTTATTTTCAAAGCAACTGTAATATACCAGATCAATAATTTGTAGCTTGTTTTTACACCAGTCTTTATTGTTTTTGACAGATCCCTCACTGCATGAAATGCTGTGTATTTCAGTGCTATCTCAGCTCCCTCCAACAGGTCAGTTGGTCTCACTGGGATTATTTCATACTGGCTTGAAGTGTAATGGTTCATTCTGGGCATGCTGAAAGGCAGGATTTGCAGAAATGTGTGAGCCCTGTGATTCACTGGTGAGATTGCGATGATGAATTGCCTGTCTGAGGGCAGACATAAAATGCTATGAGATAAACCAAGGCCATCACCCTGGCTTTCTTTGGAGTGTTTGGATAATTTTCAGCTATGGATGCTGCTTTTCTTTTTCTCTTTGTCAAAGATGGAATTAAGAGAAGTTTTTTGGTTAAAATGCTTGAGGTAGATGAATAACATTTTCAGTTTAGAATTAACATATAGAGAAAAAAAAGCATGACACAATATGGTAACTTCCAAACCACTGAGAGAACTTCATTTAACTTAGCATGAGAAAATGCTTAGAATATATAAATACAGTAACACACAGTGTGATATGATTATCACTGGTTTCTTAATCATCTACTGATTGTCCTTAAAACGTGATAATCCAGAGCTGTCCGTGCGTAGGTCATTTACATGTTTCAGATGGATTAAAGTCAGGTTGGTTTTCCCATCTATCTCAGCAAAATCATTCCTAGTATATCTCGTCTTCTTCAATGATAGCAAGGCAACAATATTCACACTAATCCGTATGCTCTAAGATCAAAATACACAAAAACTTGAATAATTTTGTGTTAAGCAAGGTAAGGTCTGTTTATTTTTATCAATGCCACATGTAAATCCCAAAACCTCCATAGCTTAAAACGGAAAAGGTTAATTTCTTGACACAAACAGAGATCATTACATATCTGATGATTTTAGTTCATATTCAAGCCATGCTGCTGTGAACCTGAGGCTTTGAAAACCATCTTGGCAGGGAACTGAGGCTGAACGAATAATGAAAAGGAAGTACAAGGGCCATCATGGAGTCTCTGGCATCAAGTTCTTTGGTATCCCATTGGCCAGTCTCAGTGTCCTCCTATGAAATGAAGAGCACCATTGGATTTTTATTGGATGCATGGTCAATACTAACATTTTTTACTATTTCAATCCATACTTTCAATTCTCTGCTTTCTAGGAAATTATGCTAGTGCAGTGATGGTGAATGTTTTGGAGCTTTTAATGACATAAACAGACCACTGTGGTGTGTGCACCATAAATTCGCCACTGCTTCTCTAGTGTTGGTTTCTTCATAATCCTTCTCCCAACATTGTATTCCACAGTCTCCACCACCCCGTTTTCTTCATTGACTGAGTTGTCTAAAAATTCTCCTCTGAGAATTTTTGTTCATCTAAGAGTGGTTTGTATTATTTGTAATTCATAGATCCATAGCAAGACTCAAACTCATATTTCATCTTAAATACTTAAATTCATGCTGGCATTGCGTTACTATCCAATTTCAACCTCATTTCAAACAATACAGACTCTGTCTAGAATTTTTTCTTTAATACCCTGAGATCACCCAGAAATGCTTGTGCCTACAGTGCACATTTCTCTCTCCTGCTTTCTGTCTGGTGTAGACTTCTTGCTGAGCATCTTTTATTTCAGTGCTGAGAACTGAACCCAGAACCTTTACACAGAGCTACAACTCCAGCCATTATTTTTTATTTCGAGATAGGATGTCACTAACCAGCTTGAACTTTTAGTCCTCTTACTTCAACCTCCCAGAGAGCCAGCATTACAAGCACGTGTCACCATACCTGGCTCTTGGCGACCCTTGTGCACAGCTACCTGGTGCTGAGTAACAAGGTTCTTTTTTGGTGAGCTAAGTAGCCTAGATCACAACTAGGTAACTTTCCATTTAGTCATTTTATTTTATTTTATTTTCCTTATTCAATAAAGTGTGTGCCCCCTGGGATTAATTCCATTAGGAGATAAAAATCAAGTTAAACACATCTATAAAAATGCATATGAAATGAAACAGCAGAAGATAAAAAGAGCCTGCATTTAAATACACCAAATGCACAGCTAGCTTGAAAGGAAAAGAAAACTGTCAATAAAGTTATAGACACCATGTAAAAATAAAGAGGTGGCCTTGCTCTGTTCCTTCTTTACCCATCAAGATCCTGCTGATGCACTCCTGCCATTCTTCACATAGGAAATTGGAACCCATGTTCAAAATGATTTTAAAATTAGATGAAGCCCTTGTGAAAAGATTGCTCTATTCCAAGTCATCTATCTCAAAAATGGATACATGAGCTAGTTCCCATTTCTACCTTTCCAAAAGAAGCCTATCTTAGCTAGCAAGCCATCACCTCTAGGGATGACAGTTCCAGACCTCCCTTAACTAGCAAAGATTATAGCACTTTGGCTCTACGTAATCATTCGGGCTATTAGTTACAACATTTTACTCTGCTTGGCAGGTACAATTTATGAGTGGAGAATTTATGATGAAAGCTAGCAGGATACACCACCTTGCAACATGCCGCTTGGCATAAGGGTTACTTTGAACTGGAGACACATTGAAAAACAAAAGAGAGTAAGGTAAACTTTATCTTCCTTCCTCCTATTTGCATAAAAACAGAACACAAATGCCCAAAGATGCCTCTCCTCTCTCTGTCTTGAATGAATAAAATGCCTTTAGACTTTTGTCAGCATAGAGACAACATCAAAGGGACTTTCAAAAAAACTTTACTAACATGCCTTTAGCTACTATGAGTTTTCCATACATTAGCCTCCTACAAGGTGCCATCTCTGATGACTCAAAATTCTTTTCCTTTGTCCTGCCATTTCACCAAAAATGTATTATTCTGTGTTGAAGAAGCTGCATAAGTTAGAAATGTACAATCCTTTCAGGGCTTCTTTCCCTTAGTTCTCTCCCATATATACAGTAAATATGTATGTTAATAAACTTCTCTGTGTTTTCCTCTTGCTAATCTATCTTTCATTACTGGAGTCCCAGCTGAGAACTTAGGAGGGTAGAGAGAAAATTATTTTTTCTCTACTACAATAACAAGGAGTTTGCAGAAAGCCAGAGAAAGGCATGCTTGGAAATTACATAGGTGATGGCCAAGTTCAAACATTGACATTAGTGCTCTCTGTGGAAAAGGTGCTTACTTTCCTTGGAAATGTGGACACTGATCAACTCCACTTGCAAGATGTTATGGACATTAACTAGAAATATATAGGCAATAACTTGGTATATAGTAAGAGTTCAATAATTGATAACTCTTATTTGCTTTTATTTTCTGCATAGCCTTGAGAGATCCTTGCAGCAGCTTACTTGTTTTGGATTTTGGGAGCCCAAATACCTCCCATTTGGCAAAACTTGGCACTATTTATTTTACCTTTCACTTCAAGACACAGATAAGAAACAGAAACTCACTCTGGCTAAATGCCCTGCCCAAGGACAGAAAGTCATTGAATCACCCAGAGAGGAGGCATTAATCTTGGCTTATTGAGAAAGATGCAAATCTAGAGGCATGTTCTTTTTCCTTGTAAGCCTTGCATGTCACCAAGTCCCCAGAGGCAGGTGATAGAGGTTTTGTGCATGAGGGATGCATATTTTGGGATATTACCCTTTGAGCAACAAGAGATCCTCGTCTATTATCTCATTTCCCATGAGTATTGTAGAATGAAGGGCATTCCCTATCACAAAGATTGCAAATTGGTCTGAAGTAGGAGTTGTTAGATTTTCTAGCCCAGGTGTATATCAGGAGGTTCTCCTTTATCCTCATCTCAGAGATATTCTTTGAAGGAAAATATGACAAAACCAGTGAAATACTATGATCTGAGCAAAAGGAATTGATTTCAGTGCAAAGGGGCTGTTGTTACTATGGTGCCTTTTATATTAAAACCATAATCCATGCACATTATGCGAAAGAATCATAGATCAGCTATAAAATCTTGCTTTATGCAATTTTAATTCAAAGCAGGTATAAAATGCTTCCTGTGAAATTAACATTACTATGTGGCTGGGGAAATAGGAAAAAAAATGGGCTTTGGTCCCTGCCCTCAGGTTCCATAAACTGTTTCAGACATAACATTTACAATTTCAGATACTTATAGAACCTATGTAACAGAATTAATTGCCAAAGTTTATGTTTCAGAGAGTAATTTATAGAAAATAAGGCAGAAAGAAATGCTGAGTCCTATCAAAGTGATTCAAAATTTCCTTTTTTATGGAAAAAATAATAAGTGAGATTTATCCATGTTGTAGGAAAGTTTCACCAGATACCAAGTGGTGAACTGCAAGGCAGAGAGAGAGGGACAGGAGAGTTCCAGGAGAAGCTTCTGTGTTATACTACAAATACAAAGACTGAAAAATAGAAAACTGGAGTAAACTTTCATGAGAACAGAGAGTTCTAAGAAAAAAGCTTCTTATTTCTGGTCACTCAGAGGAGGTGTGTTAGCTAGATTTGCATCGTTATGACAAAATGCCTGAAAGAGCCAGTTTAAAAGTGAATTTATTTTAACTTATAGTTTCAGAAGGCTCAGTCCATAGTCATTTCTGAGCCACTGGTGAAAGAGAACATTAGGGTGAGAAACATGTGGTGCACTCGAGTGGGTCACTTCACAGAAGACTGTCACAAAAGTAAAGAGCCCGAAAGGAAGGGGCCAGGTACAAGTTCATGGCCCCTTGATCTACTCCCTTCAACTATTTCCATCACTTCTCAGTAATGCCATCAGATTTTAATCTTATCAGTGGATAAACACACCAATGAAATTAGGGCCCTCACAGTCCAATCACTTTCCAAAAGTCCATCAAAAACAAGACTTTGACACATGAGTCTGGAGGATATGTCAGTATATTCTGTGAGAGGAGGGAAATGTTAAATTAAAGGCTGCTTATTGCAGCAAGTGCCATGAGCAGTGTGTTCAGATGGTCAAGTGCATTTCAAGCTACAGTGGCTCCTCTGTGACAAAGAAGGGTTGCTAAAGTAGCTCTGCCTTACATAGGTGGAGGAAAGGGTTAGATAGTGACAACTAGATTCCCTACCCAAGTTCACCTAGACTCAAAACTGGAGGTAGAGACACACATTTAGAAGGAAATCAAACTGCATCAAACACTCCTGCTGAGGGGCTGGGGATTTAGCTCAGCGGCCCAGCACGTGCCTGGCAAGCACGAGGTCATGAGTTCGACTCCCGGTACAAGAAAAAAAAAAAACAAAAACCAAACACTCCTGCTGGAAAATAGCAAGGGATATCTCTGTTAGGCTCAGTAAATTCTATGGCCACAAAAATGAAAAAATAAAAAGTCCCTATCCTCAATGATTTAACAACAACAACCAAAAAAAACAAAAACAGAAACAAAATACAACTCCCTTTCTCCAAGATCTTACAGACTTGAGACAACAAGATAAGTAAGTAATGCTCATGTAGCATGGTAGGAGGTGAAATGAAATTCATCACAGGTTGGCATAAGAATCAAAGGAAGAACAGTGACTACAAATTGGTTAGGCCTTGAAAGGTAGATACAAATGGTCCAAAGAGGGCTGAGATAGAAGGGCATTTTCAGGTATAATAAATGGCTATGCAAAGACAGGGTGGGAGGCAGTTTTACATGGAGAGGAACTCTGGGGAGCACCAGAGAGAAAGGTGAAGGTAAAGCTATAGGCAGAGCCAGGTAGTGTCATACCTGATCCAAGACCCCTGCCCTTGTGTAGCATTCATTCTAGGAAGACAAATAAGAGATAAATCATTCAAATACCTCATGCAGTGTAGTGTCCCAGTGTGCTTTCCTATTACTGGAAATCATAATGAAATGCATGGGAATAAATGGAGAATTAAAGAGATGCATTCATTAGAATGCTTGCCTGTGGGATTTGAATTATCAACATCATGGAACTCCTTAATGAGTCACACACACATTGTAAATAAGCAAGTCTGACTTTGATTGTGAGGAAAAAATGCACTGTTGAAAGTATAATAATAAATACTAAGATGTGAAGATATACTAAGAGGCTGATATGATAAGGGAAGAAAAAATTAATTTTGCAAGGGGGAGGAGGGAGAAGAAATATCTTCCTAGAGGAGGTGAGATGGAATTGTGCCTTTAAGTGTGAAGGGACATGTATTAAGAAGTCAAGGAGAGTTAAGGGCAGTGTAGCAGCAAATGCCTGGGTGTACAAAGCCAGAGGAATGGGAGGCAGCAACAAGGAGCTAGAGAAAGAAGCACAGGCTGGGCATTCTTGGTCAGGAGGTCTGAAAAATGTGTGTGTTGGGAAAGGGGTGAACGAGAGCAAGGAAAAATTTTATCTTGGCAGTATTCAAGAGGCCCTGAAGAAATTCAAGCCAGGATAGGATAAGAAATAGAGTTTCAAGAAGAGCATAATCAGTTCCTTAAACTAAGGGAAGTTAATTAGGAAATGTGAGAAAATTGTATCTATATTTTTTTAGCCTGTACGTAGTTGATGTTTGAAATTTTGTTGAAATGTAGTCTTATATATTCTCTCCCTTTGAAAAGATAAATGGAGTTTTCAAAGCCCACTACATTTGGTTGGGTGAGTTGCTTGATTAGTTTCAGGGACAGCCATAATATATGAAACTGGGGAAAAGAAAAAAACTAATCACAGAGGCTGCTTCCAAAGAAGGGAAATGAGGGTAGAGAAGGCAATGGGGGAAGGAGACCTACAATGTGAAGATATACACTTTCCTCTCATCTTGATGCAGCAAAAGATAAATATATTATCACCTTTATATTATTTACTCAATTATTCTTTAACAAAAATATTTCTGTAGGTCTCTATGTTGTTTTAATACGCTGAGTTTTATTTTCTGGCAAACATAGACTTTTTTAAAGAAAATGATTTTTGCAAGAAACATCCATACCCAAGGAAATAAACGTGAATGAAAAACATAGAACTCTAGTTCTTCTGTCTTCAAAAGATTCAAAGATATTAAGCACCTCACCAGTGAGCTTTAAAGTTTTGACCATGATAAGAGATTTTAGGTCTATCCCTTGTCTGGAGATACAATTTTAAAAGGTGGGAGGAGGAAGAGAGATCTATTTCTAATGCATTTGGCTGTGGGGTTCTTTAGCAACTAAATGAGACTTTAAGCTGGTATGAACTGAAGAAAAATAAGTAAAATGCAAGAAGTACTCAAGGTAGATGAGGAAGTAGGAGGCGGGTGTTTTCTGTGTAGAGAAATTGAAATTCTCAATAGAGAAAGACGCCATCCCAGGCTACTAAAGCAAGCTGAAAGAATCTCAGAATCATTAATCCTAACCTTAGAGTATGCTTTGCAGTCAAAAGATTAAAGACAAGCAAAAGTAGCATCGTAAATTTTGAGATCAGAGAGGGAAACTGAATGTTGGGCATTAAAAATACTGACATGTGGACATTTCTCTTGTCTGAAAATAGAGAGGTACCAGAGTAATAATTCTCTCCTCCAGAAGCGAGAGGGACTCTACATAATCTTTGTGGAATGTTATGGTTTCTGTCTAGATGGTCCCCTAAGCCTCATGTGGTCATAGGGCTTTTTTCTTTGGAGGTGGCCGAGTCTGAAATGTGTGATTGATTCATAGTGCAATGCTGGCATTAAGCATGGGTGAGTTCTAGGATCGGTCCACAGCCCTAATCCCAGCTGTCTGGATAAGATACAATGTGTGGAAAGAGGCTTGTCTCTTCCTCCCCTGGCTTGCTTTTGCTGTCTTCTGCTGCCACGAACTGTTTCTTCTTTGAGATGCCCCTCTGCCAAGCCACCCTGCCTTGGAGCCAGCTGACTATGGACTGAAACCTCTACAAACTATGAGCTAAATAAACCTTTCCTCCCTTAACTTTGGATGTTGGGTATTTTGTCTCAGCAATGAGAGAAAAGTAACTAAGACATGGAGAAAGCCCAAAGACTCAGAAAGTAAAACACAGCCCTGTTTGTAAGCATTGCGTTAGCAGGGAAGAGAGACAGCTCAAGCAGCACTGGGCTAGGTGGTGTCTTATACAATTTCCTTTATCATCATCACATATATGCATTTGTACTTGGAAAGAACCGGGTACCCTCTCCAATATCTGTCTTTTGGTTAGAAGGAATAGGAGCTCCCTATGACGTTTTGATAGAATTAACAATTGCAGTAGACATGACCAGGAAAGATCTCAGGACCACGCATCAGCCAACTTTTGAAAAGGAATCTGAAAGCCACAGTGATTTCAAGGGGCAGAGTTTTCAGTGTCACAATATCTGGCCAGTGAAATGGTTTGGATTTAACGCATAGGTCTATATGTTTTCTACGAGAGAGTAGAGCATTAATGTTTCATTTTTAGATGAAATTTTGACTTTTGGACAATGTGTTTTGAAGTTCTACTGGCTATGGGGGGTTGATTTAATTATTACAATGTATGGAGAGGGAGATCATGTATCTTCCTATGGAATGCAAAGTTCTCTCCTTCCTTTCCTTCCCCTCTCTTTTTCCACAGTTCTTCCTTCCATATGTACACAGTGTTTCCTCTGTGGCAGGCACCTGTGCTAGGTACAGACATGTGCGTTGGTAACTCCTGGTGTTCACATGCTGATGGGAGATCCCAAGAGGTAGTGACCCTCATACAGTGTCACAGGGCTAGAGAAAGGCATCTTAATAGAAGTGCAGACAGAGTAGGTAGGAGCTTAGAGAAGTCTCCAAACTTCCTGACATTTCTAAATCTTTGCCAGCTGGAGTGGAGAAGTGGGGGTGCTTCAAACCCAGAGGACAGAGTAAGCACAAAGGCTTTGTGTTGGGATGAGGTTGGTGTCATAGCAGTCTGCATCCAGAGACAGGGAGGTAACTTGACTTAAAGCAGAAGGCAGATAAGGGAAAGGACACTTGTCAGAAAAGGATTCAGAAAAGCATTGTGTATGGGGGGGGGCATTAAAACTGGTCCTCTTTTTTTGGCTACCAGATTTTTAATGTGTTTTAATGTGTTTATCAGCTCTTTTACACTAGGTCCAAATAATGATAATGATATTAAAAAGTGCCTACAGTTTATCCCTCCCTCTCCTCTTTCTTTCTCTTTCTTTCTTTCTCTCTTTCTTTCTTTCTTTCTTTCTTTCTTTCTTTCTTTCTTTCTCTTTTTTCTTTCTCTTCTTTCTTTCTCTTCTTTCTTTCTTTCTTTCTTTCTTTCTTTCTTTTGTTCCTTCTTTCTTCTTCTTTCTTTCTTTCCTTTCCATCTTCCCTTCCTTCTTTCATCCTTCCTTTCCTTCTTCCTTTCTCCCTTTCTCCCCTCTTCCCTTCCTCCCTTCCTCCCTTCTTCCCCTCCTCCCTTCCTCCCTTCCTCCCTTCCTCCCTTCCTCTCCCTCCCACTCTCCTTTTTTTCTTCCTTCGTTGGATTAGGAATTTATAATTTTTAAAACAGTCAAGAATAAGTAAAACAATATAGGAGAATGAGACAATGCAATATAGAGTAACTTAATCATTTTTTAATACATTATAAATATTTATTACTTCTTTCTTTATTCATTTAATGAACAAGTAGTTTTTTAGCATTAACTTACCCTGGGCCCTGCATAAACCCCTGGAAATTCAGAAATGAATGAGATAATCTTTGATTTCATGCTCCTTTGTTCTATGGGGAGTAGTCATGCAATAATTAAGTATCCAAACAAATGAATAATTTCTGAGAAGGATATATGCTTTGGTTATGGGCTTATTGTTGTCAGACCCCATTCAGGCTTTTCTAGACCAGGCAAATGATTCCCTCGTTCTTTTTCCAGAGGCTTCATATTGGACTGTACCTATAATGGTTGATATACTGTGTCAACTTGAGAAGTTTAGAAGTTTAACTCAGCAGTGGGACAGGGTCCTCACTTTGTAAACCTCTTCATCCTGTGTCAGAGGAGGGCACAGAGGTGGTGTGAGTGCAACACCCACCCTAGATGGGTCTAGCCTGCTTACAATATAAGGGAAGAAAAGAAGCTTGCTCTTTTCCCCTTTTGCTCTTTTTAATTTTGCTGTCTTCTGCTGCATTCAACTGTTGCCCATGTGCCACGTCACCCTACCTAGAGGCAGCCGATTATGGACTGAAAACTCCACAAACTGAGCTAAATAAACCTTTTCTTCCTTAATTTGGGGCATTGGGTATTTTGTCTCAGCAATGAGAGAAAAGTAACCAAGACAGTCTCAAAATCCTAGTGGAGGGTGTCATTCTAGCACACCTGGCAATATGGGACACAAATGCAAAATAAAGACAGAGAAAGTTCTTCAGTTGAGAATTTGGGATGACCCAGTGATTTCTGTGAAACAAAAGACCACGAGGTCAAAAGCTCATGGCCTTTATTGGTTTCAATCGAAGAGGTGGGTGGAGGTCAGTGAAGAATGCTAGGAAGGAGAAACCTTGCAAGCATTTGCTGTAAAGAGAAACAGAGCAATTTTGTACCACGCACAGGGGCTCTCCAATTTGCAATGAAATGGATAGCTTGATGTACGCAAGGCTGGCACCTTTACTGCCAGGAAGATATAATTCTTTTTGAGTCCCATGGCCTCCGCTGAAATGTTATCTCATGTCTTAGCCCTGGAATCTCACAGGCTCTTGTTCAAGCCCCCATCTCAACCATCAGAAGAGTGGGGTATTCTCACCAGCATGCTGCATTGAGGCATCCTGGTGTCTCAACCAGACTCAATCACATGATTTTGGCCAGTTAAAGGAACATCTGGCTCAATAAAGCCAGCTGTACACATTTCAGTGGATTGGGTTGAAGGAAAGGTCAGATAAAGTTCTAGGGAAGGGGCTTCATTTCTCTGGAAAGCACAGCTTGGTCGTCTCAGACAGAACTCCACCAGGGAAGCTTGAGGCAGGAACAGGTCCTGCTTGTGCTGTGTTTGAGCAGCAGACATGGACTTCAGCATCCTTTACTCATCCCTGCACCCTATTTTATGTTCTTTCCTGTAATGGGCAGTCAGGTGTGGCCACAAGAGAAGACAAGGGGAGGCTCATCATTGGAAGTTTACTGTACTCACAGGTCTTGGTGACAGCAGGCAGGGCAGTCCATGCAGGGTCCCATGGGGGATTCAGGATGGCCAAGGGAAAGACAACAGATGTGAAGGTAAAGCTTAAAAAGAATCCTTTATGGGGTTTCCCTTGGAAAGGCAAGACAGGGCAAGGTTAGCAACGGTAAGTAATCCAGGCAAGGGTGTGGGCTCTGGAGCAGTCCCTAGAGGTATAGCATCCAGCCTAGGGGTGATTTAGATATGGGGATATTGTCTCCTGTGTGGGAGGGCACACGGAGGAGGTGTGGCCCCAGATGGTTAGTTGTGTATCTGGAGCAGGCTGTAGTCTGGCCTTTTGCTATCTCTAACAATTGCCTAGCTCAGGGAGGGGGACTTTCTCCCAAGTCAGAAAAGTGTTTTTAAAATGTCAGTACATCAACTCACTGCTGAGCCTTGTCCTGCCCTTTGTCATTTCTGCCCATTGATCTGGCCTCTCCTCTGGTTCTGATAAAGGCGTTTTGTGTGCACAGGGCTCTTCTGGTAATCCCATTTTATTTGTGCTCCAAGTCATTGGTAGTGGAGACTGATTCTCACCAGCATCTATAACTGGTTTACTTCACTGTTTCATTTTTATGTCTTAACCATTCCAACACTTTTGTAACCAATTTTGTATATTCATGACCCTCTGTTCAATACATGTAGAGAGGTTTCTGATAATACAGAGCATGAGGGAGGAAGGATACTGTCTGGGGTTGGCTGCTCAGGCAAGGTCTTCCTGAGGAGATTATACGTCCAGTGAGTTGGAAGCAGTGCCAAGGAATAGCCCTGTATACCTCCAGAGAACACCTTCACCAGGTAGAAGATCTGTGAGGGCGAAGGGCAGTGCAAGTTTGTCAAACTATAGAACTGACTTGGCAGGAATGTGTTTGAACCTTCAAGCATTTCTCACTAGAACTGACAGGTTCTTTAGCTTATCTGATCTGAAGATTCTGGTACCTGTACAAAGAGCTCCCAAGTTCACAGGGGCTCAGAACATTCTGGTAGTCTCTGTACATTGCTTCTAAGTATATGGGTTTCTAGAACATTCTAATAGTTCTTCTGCACATTGCCCAAGTCCACATAGTTCCAGAACATTCTGGTAGCCTGCATTCATGCCTTTATGTTCACCCTCCCTGAAGCTCCCATTTGAGACCACTTCTTCTCTGTTTCTCTGGAGGCTTTGGTTGTCATCAACTTTTTTGCTTAAATCTAAGCAATGACCTCCATTTTGCTCTATATGTTTGTAAAGCTGCTGGCCTCCTCCATCTTGCTTTATCATCTTTTTCCTTTTCCCTTCCCAACCTCTTTTTCTGTCATTTCTCCCTTCTAGAAATTAACTGTCCTCAGGAAGAGTATCTATCCTGTTTTGAGTGTTGGCAGGGAGTCCGTGTTGGATCACAGACAGATGAACAGGGGTTTCCATAGGAAAGCTGTCTCAGACACGATCATATTTCCTGATTGCTGCTGTTTTCAATGCTTTTTCTTTCAGTGATATTTTTCACTGTGGAATCAATTTGCTACCCATGTCATTTACTTGGTGACTGAAAACTCACAGTGGGGCTTAGTGTCCTTTCTCACAAATATATGAGCTTTATCTTTCAACCTAGCTTGGGAAGTGATATCCAGTTTGTTAAGCCCTGAAAAGTGAGCACAGACCTCATCCATCCACCTTCCCAGGAGTCAGTGGAGCTTTTTTACAGAAACTTTTATCAGAAGGTGGTCACATGGGGGTCTATTTAAGGTTAGATGTACACAGCAGGCTATTGTTTGCAAACAGGAAGTTCTAATCCAAAATGCCTTTTCCACTGCTGCAGAGGCATTCACAAAAAATGATACCACAGGTTAGCTATATAAGATCTGAATAGCTTAGTGATAGCCCAAACCCAAATACTTTTTGTATGAAAACAGATGCACGGTGAATGTGACTTTGATCTTGTCTATCCTGGATGATGGACCAAAAGTTATTTATCCAGGACAAGACATAGTGAAAACCAGGTTTTTGTACAAAGGATATGGCCTATTATCACAATGGCAGACATTCATTCTACACATTCTGTATGGTTTTACAAATCAGAGGATCAAAGACATTAGAAGATTCCTACCTCTACCCATGAATGGTCTTAGAAGAGGGCAGAATGCCTGATGAGATGATGGTTATTTTTGTACTTTTAATGATAGAGTTTATGGCAAGAAAACTACAGAATTTTGGGCATGGTGGTTGTTTCTTCCAATTGTTGTTTAAGAAGCTCCTTATTGAATTCTTTTACAGAGCTTATTTAGCTTGTTGCTATTTATAGCTTTATTTCTCAAAGAAAATGATGAACTTTCTCTATGTTCAAAGGAGGAAGAACTACATTATAAGTAGATAGGCATGTACATGGTGAGCATGCTATTACTATACTTTGAATTAAGACCAAATCCTCCCTCTACTGAAAAATATTCCAAGACTGCTCTAGGACACAGTGATCACACCGTCCTCTGAAGCCAGCTGTGTCTGACCCTCATATTTGACAACCTGCATGCAGCACCACTGGACACTTTTAAAGATGTGTTAAAAATATCATTTTTTAGTATTGCATCCCATGAATTTTTAATTATCTCCTTAATTAGGCCAGAAGCTACTTAAAAGCTGGAATTGGAGTTTATTATTCTTGGGGTCCTCATGATGCCAACCAGTACTAAACACAGGGCAGATCTCAATAGATTTAATGACGACTACATGAATTGTGCTTTTTTAGGGGCTGGAATGTGGAACATCAAAATGAAAATCAAAGTTATGTATCATGAGCTAAAATATTATTTTCTCTAATGCAATTCTTGCTGCTCATATGTATGTTTAGTGTTTTAAAATCAAAAGTGTCTAGGGTAGTATTACAAATTCCTTTAACATATTCAGGTGCACGGTGTTTTGTGTTAGTATGGATTAGCACACAATCCTCCAAAAACCAACTAATGACAGGGTCTCTGAGTAGCAGAGACCCCTGACTGCATGTTAGCACCGTCCTGAGCACTATGAGCACACAGGCAAGTGAAAATTAGACTCCAGTATGAATGTCGTGATTACTTGTGGGCTTGTCCCCCTAAAATGATCAGTTGCAATAAGTAAGCGACCTGTTATTCCTAACCAGAGCTCTTTGAAAACTTTTCTTTACAATCTTCCTGATAAATATGCAGCACAATTTTATAGTAAATCATCCATGTGAATAAATATCTTGTGATTTCTAACACAGCAGTTGTACTGAATTTTTAAAACCTCTGTGCATTTACTAAACTCATGAGAATAAAATTAAAATAAATAAAAATGAAGGCTGTTGATACCGCAGTTCTTTTAAATGACTGATTTTTCTCCATCAGTCTTTCTCAGCACATTATTTCCCTCTCTTAATAGGTAGCACCAAATTCATCTGATTGATGAGGCTGAAAACCAGAGTCACTATAGATTCTTTTAATAAATTTAGTGATGTGTAATTGAAATACAAAGAATTGTAGATATTTAATGTGCATAATTTGGTGACTTTGGACATATGTAAACACCTGTGAAGCCATAACCACAATCAAGGTAATGTCCTATAAATATTCTAGATTTTTACCTCTCATTCTTTTCTTTCCTTCTCCCTGCAAACCTAATCTGCTGAAAGTCCTCCACTGGCAAGTCCAGCTCACTGCAAAAAATAAGTGTTCTCTCCACCTTCACCTTAGCCTAAGGCTGCCTCATTTCCTCCAGATTGACAGCAGTCACCTCAGTGGTCTCTTGCTTCTATGTCACCTTAGTTTGCTCAACAGCCAGTGTGACTATTGGGTATGTATTTGCCATCCCATCCATATATCATTTTTAGTGATATATCTATTCAAATCTTTCTCTCATTTTTAAAATATAACTTATTTTTTCTTATGGTTGGGTATTGATAGTTCTGTATGTATTCTGGATACAAATATGTTATCAAACATGTTTTGCAAAGGAATATTTTTCTCTCAGTCTGTGCCTTATCTTTTCATTTTCTTAGCTGTATCTTTCAAAGAACAGACAGTTATAGTTTTGGGGAACTCTCCCTCATCAATCTTCTCTAATATGGGTCATGCTTTTATTATCATACTTAAGAAATTCTTGAGTAACATAGGTTACCAAGTTTTGCTCTATGTTTTCTACTAGAAGCTTGAGAGTTCTCTCTCTCCCACTCCTGTCTGTGTCTCTTTCTGTCTCCTGCCCTCTCTTCTCTCTCACATTTTTGCCTGCTGTTTGCCTGTGTATATCTAACTGTACCAGCATCATTTTTTTTTAAAAAAAAATGTCTGCTCTGCATTGATTTGTTTTGTCATCTTTCCAACAGTCAGTTGAGTAAGTTAGTTTGGATCCATTTCTGAGTAATCTATTCTATTGCACTGGTCTGTGTGGTACTAATATCATTCTGCCTTGATCACCACAACTATACTGTAAATCTGGAAATCAAGTGGTGTTGTTCCTCCAGTTCCGGTTTTTATTTTCATAATTTAAAAATATTTTGCTGTTATAATGAGTTGGGCATACACAATCTTCTTGAGGTGTGGGTACATGTGCATTATACAGCTTGTTTCTTTTTTCAATCCCTTTCCCCTTTCCACCTGCCTCCCTCTGCCCTCATTTAAATGCCAAGTCCCTATTTTTATTCTTATTACTATCATTAATGTTAGCTCATGTTTCTGAGTAATAACATCTACAATCATTGAGGTTATAATACTCCTGTACATAGAATATCTGTATTTTATGTACTTCCCCATCCTTCTTTCCCTTTGCCCTCGATTTCCTTGACCTCTTCCCATTTGTAAGAGATCCATTCCCTTGTCTCTTTCTATCTATCTGTTATAATGCTCTTTGTACTTTGCCTTAAATGAGAGCTACTGCATGGTATTTAAGCTTATGTGTCTGATTTATTCCACTCAGGATTATATTTCCCAGGTGTATTCACCTCCCTCCAGATGTCTCAAGTTTGTCCTTCATTATAGCAGAGTGGTATTCCATTGTGTCTAGATACCATAAGTCAGTTTTTTATTAAGTGTGTTACTGTATGTCTGTCATAAATGAACTTTATCACCCTGAGAAAGCTCCCTTTTGTTTTAAGTTTGGTGAAAGTGTTTATGGTGAATATGTGTCAAATTTTGTTGCAGAATTTTTCCATACTTACTGAAATGACTGTATGTTTCTTCTTCTGTAGTACTAGGTTGAATTGCACTGATTTATTTTTAATTTTGAACCATATTTCCATTCTTGGGATAAACTCCCTTGGTCATGATGCATTAACTTTGTATATCTTGCTGGATTCAATGTCCTAATGTTTCACTGAGGATGTTTGTTTCCATGGTTATTTGGGATATTGTTATGTAGATTTCTTAAAATGTCTTCATTTTAATCTTAGGGTAATTCTGGCACTCTAAAATGTATAGGGAAATGTCTCTTCCTTTCCTATTTTTTGGAAAAGCTTATGGAAAAATGGTGTTATTTCTGCCTTAAATGTTCAGTGCAATTCTCCAATAAAACCATCTGGGTCTGAAAATTTCTTTGTGGGAAAAATTTTTAGCCAGCTCAATTTATTTAATAGATATGTAACTATTTGGGTTAAGGGAGTTTAAATCATTTAAGAAAATTATTTATTTCACTTAATATATTAAATTATCAATATAAACATTTTTATTTTACATCTTTATTATATTTAAATGTCTAGGATTTATGTAGCGACATCCCTTGTTTTAAAACTCCTGATATTCAAAATTTATTGTCTCTCTTTTTTCTTCAGTACTTCAACTAGAATAAGATAGATTGGGGCATTCAAATAATAATGAGTTATAGAGCAATTATATTGAACATGGATGTCAATCTGTGTCCCAACTACTCATCTTTCTTATAGTGCAAAGTAGCCATGGAAAATATCTAAACAAATGAATATGGCTGCATTCCAATAAAACTTTATTTACAAAAAACACATAGTAGGCAGGATTTCTAGAGGACTCTAGTTTTCTTGACCAGTGGGCTACAAGTTTACCAACTTTATGATCTTTACAGAATACTAGCATTTGCTTTAATTGCTTGTTTCATTGCTTTCTTCTCAATTTTATTGATTTCTGGCCTTATTATTATTCCCTCCCTTCCTGCTTGGTATAAGTACAATTTTGTGTTTCTTTGTTATTTTATAAAATTAAACCCTAGATCATTTAGGACCACTTTTATAATATAACACTTAATTCTGTAAATTTTCTCTCAAGTACTGCTTTAGCTGAGTCGTACAAATTTTATTGTGTTGTATCTCCATTTGATTCAAAGTGTTTTTTAATATCCTTTGTAACTTTTTTTAAGGCTCACTCTGTAGCTGAGACCAACCTTGAACTCACTATGTAGCCTAAGTTCATCTTGAATTCTTAGGAATCCTCCTGCCTCAGCCTTCTGAGTACTGAGATTATAGGTGTGCTTTATCACACCTGGCTCCAACTTCTTATTTGACCCATGAGTCATTTCAAAGTGTAAATTTAATGTCCACATTTTGGGAAGTTTACTAGGTATTTTTTATATCATTGAAAAGTATAATTTATAGTCAGTATTGTTTGTATGATTAAATTAGTTTGATTTTGTTGAGACTTGTGACACAAAATGTAACTTATTTTCATGAATATTTCATATGCACTTGAAAATGTGTTTCATATGTGTTTGAATGGAGTTTGAAAGAAGTTGATGGAGTTGGCATGTGCTCAATAGAGTATTCTGTAAAAGTTAATTTGTGAAAACTAGGGGATACTGCCATTGGAATCTGTACTGGTCAGTTTTCTCATCAATGGGACAACATACCTGACACTTGCTACTTAAAGGAAGAGGGGTTTATTGGGCTTACAGTCTCAGATGCATTAGTGCATGGTTGGCTGGCCAGAAGCCAGAAATGACATAGCAGAAGGATATGGTGGAGGAAGTCTGCCCATCTCATGGCAGCCAGGAAACAAAGAAAGAGGCAGGGGCCAGAGACAAGAATACATCTTCCCAGGTCATGCCCGTAGTGACCTATCTCTTGACCCACATCCAAACTTCTAACAGAATGTTCAATTTATGAATGGATGAATCCACTGAAGAGTATATCTCACCATGATCCATTCACCTCCAAAAACTCAACCACTGAACACATGGCACTGCAGAGGCACATTCTATATCTAAACCAAAACAGACTTCTGCATTCACACTAATATTCTGTATTCTTAGGAATAATATGTATTCCCAAGGGACAAATTTTGTTCACAACTATCAGTTTTTGCTTCATGTATTCTGAGTCCTACTGTTAATTGCACTCTTACTTATAATTGTTCTGTACTCTTGGTGAATCAACTCTTTATGAATGTACAAGTATAATTCCACTTTTATCTTCAGTAATAGCTCATGTTCTGAAATATTACTTTGGCATTATATAGTGAATCCAGTTTTCTTTTGGTTAGTGTTTTCATGGCATTTATATATATATATATACAACACTTAAAGATATTTTTTAAAAACCATATAGCTGGGATTTGCTTTTTAAATCCAAAATGATTTGCTATTTGTTCTTCAATTTATATTAGTCTTTTAATTAAGATTTAAGAATTCTTATTTCTGTACAATTACTGATACACTTGTTTTAAAATCTGTCATATGGCTACTTTAAAAATTTGTTCTACTTCTTGATCTTTTTGTTTACTTGTCTGCCTGCTTGGAGATCTGTTGGTTACAAGCAGTGTCTGCTTTGCACAGTTGTATGCATGTATGGAAATGACCACGTATACCAAAACTAGGCAAAATGTTCTTAAAAATCAATGTGATAATCTAAAATTGATTCAAAACCATGACATCTTTTAAAATTTTAAAAATTCTTACTGTCTGCTATACACAAATTTAAATACTAAACTAATATTTTGTAGTATACTGTGGAAATATTGAAAGCCAAATATGTTTTCCTGTGAAGTACTTATCATGAAGAATTTGAATAGTGCTTGTCTTCTGGTGATACTTAGAAATGGAACATTTTTTCTATGAATTAGTAAATTATCTTTTTTTTTTTTTTTTTCAGTTTTTCTCCAGTACCAGGAATCAAACTCACAACCTTGCGCTTTCCAGGCAGACGCTGTGCCGCTGAGCTAAATCCCCAGCCCCAGTTATCATCATTTTGAAAGTTTGGCTCAGTTTTCACCATCTTGTCCCTGTGCTTTCAAAGTTATGAGCTATTTCAAAGCCTCCTGTAGTGTGCAGTCTTTTGATTGGGGTTCCTTTGGAACACTTTCCTGTCCTTTGGAATGTCTTCCTGACCTCCACAACTCTTTCCTCATTTAAATTCGTGTAAGATGGTCTTCACTAAGTCCCTCAGGATGCATGTGTAGTATGTATTTATGATGGCTGATACATTGTGTCAACTTGAGGAGTCTAAAATCTAAGTGACAGCAGTTCCACATCTTGAGGTGAAAAGGACTCCCCCTCCCTGCTCTAGGATGTTGTTCATTGTGTCAATTTGAGAAGTTTAGAAGGTTAACTATGTGTAGGAAGCCAGAGTTCTTACTTTGCATTAATCCTGAGCCTCTGCAAGAGGAAGGCATGGAGATGGTGTGGGTGTAGAGGACCACCCCCCTCAGGGTGGATAGGCTGCATACAATAAAAGGGAAATGAGGAGGGACTGTTTGCTGGTTCTTCGGAGAAGCTCCAGTCTTTGCATTCAGCTTGGCCATCTCCTGGCTTCTCGTGCAGACTGTTTGGCTTCCACCTGGGACTTTTCTGCCTTCTGGTGTAGACCTTTTGGCTTTCATCATAGATTCTTCAGCATTCCATCATAGACCCATCAGTCTCCTGATATGGACTTGCACAGACACAGCACTGAGCTCCAGGACTGGGACTGGGCTCTTCAATCTCCAGCATGTAGACACCCTCTGCACGCTTCCTCATCCAACTCTGTGGCTAACCCCTGTAAGCCAAACTTGAATTTCTTGTACATTTGTATATGTTGTGTTACACCTGTCTCTCTACTAAACCTTGACTGATACACTGTTGGATAATGGCAATGTCTATGCCATGGTCAGCTTCTCCATAACTTCATTGTTGTGATTCAAATTTCATCTTCAACACCATCACTTTTTAATTCTTTGCTTCATTTCTACCTTCATTTGCCAGTACTCTTGCAATTGTTAATTTACTCTTCAGGTATCATTTGGGGTTATTACTGGGTACCTAGGAAGCAACAAAACTACATACTTTGCTGACTGTGTGGGATCTGAATATAAATGTCCATTGACCATGCTTAGATAGATTTGGAAGAAGTTAACTGCTCAGTCAAGAATCATGATTTACTCCTGTCATTTTTCACATATTGATTTGTGGACTTAAGAGATGGCAGTGAAAACTTGATGCAATTACTTGCAGTGATTACTCATTGATAACTGAAATTTGACATATTTTAAGATGTCAGCCAAGCCACTGAGACTGCAATTTGGGGTTTAAACTATTATAACTGAAGTTTGTCCATACTAAAAAAATGTAACATAAAGATCATCTAGATTTTATGATTCCATTTTGTTTCTATTATTCCTTATTATTTTTACTTCTTTTTCGATCTTTTAAATGTTTTTCATAGGGTTTACAATAGATATTATTAAATCACAGTTTACTTTAAAATGATATTATATCACCTCCCCTAAGAAACAAGACTCTGATAACAGTATCCTTCCAATTTTTTTCTCCCTATTTTTTGATATTGCTATCATACATTATATTTTTATATACATTGCAGACCCCAAAATAGTTGCTATTTTTTATTAAGAATATTTAGAGAAATGACTTAAAACTAGCTGTTTGTATGTATCTATTTGGAACATTTAATGACATCACTATACTTAATAATTGAGATTTAAATTTCTGCCTGGAATCATATTTTATTTTCCAGTGAAAAATATTCTCTACAGAAACTTTAACACACATATATTGACAATTGATTTTTTAACTTTGTCCATTTTTTTTGAAAAACGTATCTCAGGTTTGGAAATATATATGTGCTGGGTATAAAAAATAGGCTGAAGGTTTTTCTCTTCCAGAAACTTAAAGATGTTACTACATATTTTCTGCTAGCTTGCATTGTTTCTACATAGAAATCTGTTATAATTCTTTTTTTATTCTTCTCTGTGTAATATGTGTTTTTCACTGGCTTTCTTCAAAAGTTTCTCTTCATTTTTGATTTTCAGCAATTTGTATATGTCTTAGTGTTTAGTTTTCTGGGGTTTTTATTGTTTTTTTTTTTTCTTGGAAGTATGCTGAATTTCTTATATCTCTATTTTTATATAATTTATTTCTTTTAGAAAATGCTTGGTCTTTATCTCTTCATGTATTTTTTAGTTCTAGTTTTTTTTCTATTTTCTGTTCTGGGAAAACAGTTACACATACTTTACATAAATTAATGTTTCCATACAGCTCTTGGATGCTATCATATATTTTCCTGTCTCTGCTATTGATTGGATAATATCTAATGATTCATCCTCAAGTTGATTAAATCTTTTCTTGGTTTATAAGCCCACTGAAATAAATATTTATCTCTGACATAATATTTTAAGAATCATTTTTAGCATTTCCATTTGTCTTGTTTTTATAGTTATGATTGCTGTGCTGAAATTACCCATCTGTTCATGCATAATGCACATGTTTTATACTAAGTCCTTTAACATATTTATCATAGATATTTTAAATCCTTGTGTGGTTGTGTTGATTACATTGTCTCTTTAAAACAGTTTGTTTTAAGTGAATCTGGGTATTTCATACTATTTCTTTGAGTTACAGACATCTCACACAGTGTAGCAAAAACTGATACCAAGATTTCTACACAGAAACAGGCATGCCTTTTCTTAGGAAGTTAGTAAGGGAGACATAATCCATTTAGAAGTTGAGCTAGGTTTGATTTTCTTGTTATTTGGTTACTTCCGGTGTGTTGCAGTCTTGAATTCCTCTATCAAAACCTTTTTCTGACAAGGATAGCTGAAGCAGCAGAATATTTTTCCCAGTACTTATTTTTCACTCACACCTTCAGCCCTTCATACATCAGTACTACCGATCTCCTTCACCTTCCTCTGACTATATACACTTATCCTTGTTACATTTGTTTGTTAGTCTAATACTGTTAATTAAAGGGGGTTTATTTTGTTGGAGGTCCTTTAGTCAGGCAAGGTCTATGTGCTTGAACTGTGAAGTTGCTTTAGCATTTCCCTCAATGTCTCCATTCTAGGTAGCAAATTCTGCCTTGCTTGTACAGTAGGTCTTGTGTAGGAGTGTTTATTCCCTTCACCCAGTGGCAGAAAACATGTGTATCTTTAAAAGAGCTGGATTTAGAATATCTCAGCATCCTTCCTGCAGGGATAGATGCTTTTTGCCTTCATATTTCCTCCAGTACCAGTGGGGAGGGCATGTGCTCGGGATGACAGTGTTGCTCCTCTTCTCTCTCTCTGGCTCAATGTGTTTCGCTTCGTATGCTGAAAAGATCTGAGCAGGGACACTGTGCTGTATGCTTTTTTCACCAGAGGCAGCCAATACCTTCCTCTGAGTCAGTACCATTTTGGGTGTTCTCTCCAGTTTCATGACATGCCTCTGATCTTAATCTACCTGGAAAGGGTCTGCAGAAGCAGAACTTGAGAGTGGTTGCAAATTTGCTTTTGTCTGCAGCTCCCAAGGGTGCTTTACTGACAGGCAACCTACAGGTGGCCAGAAGCAGTTCATTTACACTTCAGTTCATGTCTTCCTCCAGCTGCTAGGAAAGGACTGTCTTCCTCCATTACTTGTGTATCTCATTTCTTCTTGGATGGAGGAGTAAAGTTCTCCAATAGCTTTTAGTTCACCTGGGTGCTCTATGACCTCAGCAATTGGATGTGTTCTAAGCTGTAATACTGTGGTTTATCTAACTTTTTTTGACATGAGGTGGGAGTGACACCATTCAGCAAGATCTACATCTGAAACTTTTTTGTGTTTTATTTTGTGTTTTATAATACAATGTCTAGCCTTAAGAACAGAATTATGGAATGATGAGAGAGTAGGGAAAAAGTCCTTTTTGAAACCTACTTTACACATATGACTTATTTTGCCTTAGGAAGTGTAGATAATAGAGGAGCAAGAGTAAAAGGAAGGAGATCATTTTTTTCAAGAGTTCAGCAGTGAGATGCTGCTGGAACGCCCCAGGATGGGAGTGGTGGTGGTTACGAGAAATATTTGAATTTGGCTGCTCTTTTTGGGGAGTGCTCACTTACTGATGGACAGGATGTATGAGAAGAATAAACGATCCAGGGCACCCTTAAGTCTTTGAACATAGCCTCTGGGTACATAAGCTCTAAACAGAGTATGTACATTGGTTTATTTCAGATGAAAAATGAATTTTCTGCACACACACATTTGCATGCATAACATCTTGTCCAGTTTGGCTGAAATCATATGAAAGGAGGAACAAATCAGAAGAGAGGACACAGATAACACACAGGGGAGTCACTGTCAACACTTTACCAAGTCATACCCTCAGCTTAAGTAAGAGCTCTTGTGTTGTGAAGAAAAAGAATGAGAAATAAACTCAGAAGTGATTTATGGGGAACATTTGTCTAAACTTTGTTTTTTATTAAACACCAGCTGATTTAGAACTGTACATATTATAAATTGTTTTCATTTATTCTTGTGCGTCCCCTAGCATTTGCATAAAAGACTCTTTCCTGTTGCATCTCATTTTTTATAATATAATGTCTAGCCTTAAAAAAGAATCATGTGCATAATAACAGAGAAGAAGAAAGAATAAAAGATGAGAGGGGGGATATAAATGACTTTAACAAGTGCACTGTTAATACTTAACATCATTTTAGGTTATACTGGAAGCTCTTACGGATCTCACACCCTCTGAAACATTACTCTCACAAGTTGTGAACTCAGAAGAGGGAAATGGGGACAGATTTGGGGAAGTTGGTGGCTCCTGACTTGAAATTCACCATTTAGAGGGGAAGAGGGGGAAGGTAATTTAAGGTTCCCTTGCCTCCCTACTTTTTTCTTAGTGATACTATCCCTTTTACAGCCAGCAGCCTGACAAAGAGATCATTGATGAAGGAGAGAAAAGGAGATGGATGTCTCACTGGACTTAAAGAAAGAGCTCTTGTTAAATGCGTGGGGTGTAGAGAGGGGAACAGATCAAGGGCTCAGGCTTAAACCACAGGAAAAGTAACCTGTATCAAGGTTCTAGGAGGCCAACAGTGACCCTACTTGTGTCCTTCTGCTCGGATTCATCTTGTTAATCACACTTGTACATGCAGACACTCTGAGCGCTTATATAGCCCCAGGAAGTTTAGTAGCATAGCAATCCCCATTCACTTACTACATTAAAAATTATTACATAGGGTGCACTGGAGACATAGACATATTAAGATGAAATTTTACCACAAAAATCAGATGAGTACTTATGTACAGTTTTCAAATGTCAGATTAACTTTTGGCTCTAAGCCTCTTTCCTCAGGCTTATGAAGGATCCCCAAAGGTAAACCCTTTCGTCACCCTAGAATTTGCTTTGTGTTCCTGGCCTTCAGATCATGCTGCTCAGTGTGGATGGTTTGAGATCCAAGCCCATAAGGAATGCTTCACGTGGCTAGGAATGCCGAGCAGAAGGTGAGAGATCTGTCTGCCTCTTTAGGCAAATGACAGCACCACCCTGCTATAGCAGCTCTCCTGGGAAGAAAGCAGGTGTCCTGCTGATTTCTTAGCTTCAAAACCTCCAGCTCAGCAACTATAAAACTCTTTTCCCTCTCTGTTCTCCGTGCTTGGTGCTCACCCTCATCTAACTGTTTCTTCGTTCGCTTCTTGCTAGGGTCATCCTCTGTGTGATCCTTATTTGATTTCCGTAACAAAAACTAGGGAAGGAATTTCCTTGCTGCCACTCAGGCTTTCTTCCAGTTCTTGGTCACGGAGTGCTGAGTGAAGAAGAACTAGTTTGAATTGCTCTAGTAAATATGGAGATGAAGGTTATTTCATGAAGGGGGAATAGTGCGTGTTAACTGCTAAAAATGTGTGCAGTCACGTCGCAGTATGGGGACGTGGAAGGACAAAATTCAACAGGCAGAATACTTTAGGCTGGACTTTAGCTGTGGCTATATAAAGAGAAGCCACCCATAACACCAAATTCAAAGTTATTTTTAGTCCTTATGTTTTTAAAAATTAGGAATCATTATTTCTTATTCAGAGGTCAAAATAGTAAGGAAGAGTACAGAGACAATTTGAAGGGTTTCCCTTGAAAATGCAAACTCTGGGAAGAACAGGAGACTTCTCATTTCTTGCTTTACCTCCGTAGTTCAATCTGTTCCTTTTCTGACCTGTCAGAGAGAGCTCAAGCCTTTCTCATCATTGTCCAAAGTTTCTGTCTCGTAACAGCAAGCGCTGTACTAATGGAAGCCTGCTATCTTCTCAGTCATCCTGATGACCTTGTGAAGTAGACATTTCTGTGCTCTCTGTAAGGAGTACACCAGGACTCACAGACACTTAGAGATGTGCGCAGCTATTACGCTAAGGCCACCTAGCTTCCCACCCTCTCCATCTCACTGGTATCTCAGTGGAGGTGAATAACAAGATAAATACATTTTCCACTCCCAAGTATAGTCACCAGCATCCTGGAGTCAGAGCTATGAGGCCATCAGATTACTTGTCCTAGGCTTGCAGAGAGAAAACTGCAGGACTGTGATGTAATGCAAGACTGGGGTCTTCTTCCCATTTCCCTACTGACTAGTGACATTGCATGACCATAGCATTTCACACTCAAGGTCTCTACTTCTGAAACAAGATGAATTTTAGGTAACCTCATAAGGGGGCTGTGTGAGAATGAACACCCATAATGACCTGCGTCTGTGAAAGATGACTTTGAACCTAACGTATTAATAGAATTCACAGTAAGATATGGCTGCAGCCTGAGCTCAGCAGGAGCAAGGCACTTTATGAAAGGAAGTCAGCATTACTTTCATAATAATCGAATGCTGCTTGTGTTCCAGGGCTCATGACATTTTACCCTACCCTGTCTCTCAAACTGTGTGCATGGTCATTTGCCTTGGTGGTGCGTGTCACATGATTTGTGTACATAGACAATGTTCTTTGCAGCTAAAGTTGTAAATTACTGCACAGTGGGGTGGGAAGGTTTTAGTACCCTCTCTCTAGGTGGACTTGCAAGGTTTGGCTGTGCACCATCTCTTTTGGATGTTTCTCAAGGATCCTGAAAGAGAATATAAAATAATAAGCCCTTTGCAATTACACATCCTATCTATTGATTTGTATTTTTTCTTAAATTAGATTGCAGATATTATCTAGAAACAGGCACACAGATATTTATGGTGAATTATGCTAGAGGAAAATATGCTGTAATTTGGGTTTTCCATGGATACAGTGAGTACTTGGAATTATACTATTGGCCAATGAGCAGAATACACAAATTTACTTTGTTATTTTATAAGAAAAATTACATCCAGCATTTTATTTAATAAACTGGAAATTATTTTTAATTTCTATGAAATTGAATAAAATGCTTCAAGTAATACCAAGAGATTCTTTGTTATCTTTGTATTTTAAACTCATGACAAAGCAGAAGGGAAAGGGGACTTGCACCAGGCTCACAGGTTCAGTTCAGGAAGGTCATACTTGCCAGGAGATTGCTGAGGGGCCGATGGCTTGGCAAACCATCAAAGCCATGAGAGTATTTCTTTTGCTGCCATCTGCTTGAGTGACAGGAAGGTTTTGGAGGGAATAGTTTTCATCATAAAATTTGAAGCAAAGGACTGCATTCTATGAAGCACATATTTCTGATCTCTTCTGTGATTTGGCTTCTAGTTTTCCAGTAATAGAAAAAAATCCAAGGTGATTTTCCTCCATGCTTTGTCAATGAGGTTGTCTGTACTGTCTGGTTCTTAAGTGTGGAATTAAAGCAGAAAATTATCAGTAGTGATGAACCTTTAAGCATTGTTTTTTAAATTCTCAGTGGCTCAGTTTCTTCATCTGTAAAATGAAAATAAAAATAGGACATAGTTTATAATGGGACATAAGCAAGACTTTGTTTCTTTGTCGCATAAAAGTCTAAAGAGGTGACCTAGGCCAGTGAAGTGTGCAGTCATCTCAGCTTGAGGTTGTCTGTCTCTCTCGATCTCAAAGACACCTGTCCTGTCCTTGCTACTACTAGAGGGTTATTCTGCTTGAGGGGAAGGGGAAAAGGACATCTACTTCCCTTTAGGGGAATTGGCTGGGGGTTATGTATATAATTTATTTCCTTTTACAATCATTCGTATTGTCACTCTCAACTGCGAGGTTGATAAATATCCTTTATAGCTGGGCCGCTTCTATTTTATAAGAAAGGCAGGGCCTACATACTATCTGCATGGCTGGCAAAATCCTACAACTTTCTTCTTCGGGGACCCAAGGTCCCATATTGAGGTGAACTCAACTAGTACATTCAAAGGATGGCTCAGCTGTAGGAGACAGAAACAAAAACACCAAAGCTAAAAACGTAAGAATAAAAAATAGAAAAAAAATGGCCAAGGCTCACCATTACACGGGTTTTGCCCTCGAAGGAGAGGTCCTAATTCATCTACTTCGGTTAATGGCATAATTTATCTTCCCAGTCGCCCAGACTGCTCTCCTTGGATTCTTCCCTCTCCCTTCCCACAAAAAGTCCAATAAGTTGCTTTGTCTCCTTTAATGCCTCTCACATACGTTTCCTCTTTCCACTCACACTACCACCCTAATTTAGCACTAATTACATACCACCCAGACAATCGCAATTACAGCCAAATTGGTCTCCCTTCCCCTGGTTTCTTCCCTTTCCAATTCATTCTGCAGTGCAACTGCCAAGTTAATTTTCCCTGAACACAGCTCTGATCATCTCTTCCTTGCTCAGAACCCTTCAATGGTTCCCGACTGCCTATTTTGCAAAATCCCAGTACCTCTATCAAGGTGCCCAGTACACTCTGGCTGGAGCTTAATTTTCTGGTGTTATTTACCTGTCACCCTCGTATCTCATGACCCACAAGTTGCTGCATATTTTCCTACCCCTCCACACACACACACACACCTCCTGCAAAGGCAATTTTGGTAATTCTGCAATGTGTTATCCTCTTTCCGTGACTTGAAATCTTTCTCATTCTCTAGAGCTGAGTACCAATACCATGACCAGAGACTGTTTAATGTAGAAAAGGGAAAGTCTCTTCCCAAGATCTTGTTTTGGGATTTAGTGCACTGCTTTATTATACAGTGTCTTACGTGCATATGCTTTTAATGAAACAAACCATATGTGTACAGCTCAATAGGACATCATACGGTGAATACAACATAATCATCCCACAAATGAAGAAAGAGAGCTCGAGTCCCCCAGAAGCTCCGGTACACCACTCTGGTTACAACCTTTCTCTCCATGCCTGTTCTGAGAATAATCACCATCCTAACCTCTGGTCCTGTATTTTAAATAAATAAAATTGCACAGTTCTTATTTTTTTCATACTATTTTATTTTTCAATAATACATGTTTGCGATGTACAGTGTTTACATTCAACTTGGGGGTTTGATACATATGTATATCACATCTAGATCATATTTTTCCCCATGCACTTCCTCAACTTCTTGTTTTCACTCTTTTCCAAATCTCCTTTTCATCTCTGGAGAATCTACCTCCCCATTTCTTAGCATGGCTCTTTAATTTGCTCTTTAAAATGTTTATGGTGTGGGTCTCTCAAGGAGACCATGTGATATTTAATCATCTGTGACTGACTTATTTCACTTACCAGTATGGTCTTAAGATCCATATCTTCTGTGACAAATGACTTAAATTTATCCTTCTTTACTGCTACATAATATTCCATTGCATATATATGCCACATTTTCTTTATCCCTTTATATATTGATGGGCGTATAGATCACTTCAATAATTTAATTATTTTGAGTTTTGCTCTATAAACATGGGTATGCATGTGTTGCTGTAGTAGGATGACTGTAATTCTCCCAGGAAAATACCCAGGAGATGCATAACTAGACCAAATGGAATCCTTACTTTTAGATTTTTGAGAAATCTCCATAATGATTTCTGAAGTTGTTATATCCATTTACATTCCCACCAACAATGCGGAAATGTTCCTTTTACCACACAACTTCACTAGTATTTATTGTTGAGCCCATGGTAATGGCTATTCTTACCAAAGCAAGATGGAATCTCAGTGTTCTTTTGATTTGCATTTTTCTAATGGCTTAAGATGCAGAAAATATCTTCATGTATTTATTGATCATATGTGATTTTTTTTCTTTGAAATGTCTGTTCATTAAAATTGCCCTTTTTATTGGGTCTTTCATTTTTTGTGGTCTAGATTTTTCAGCCCTTCATATATTCTAGATACTAGTCCCTTGTCCAAGGGGTAGCAAAGAAAGAATTTTTTCCTTGCTGTAGATTATTTACTTACTCTGTTGGTTGCTTCCTTTGCTGTGTAGAAACTTTCTCATTTAATATAACCCCATTTGTTGAATCTTGGCATTATTTCTCATAAAATTGAGACTTTTCTGCTTTTATGCGTATTTCTTCAAGAGGTTTACCAATTTTTTTTCTTCTAGTGGACTCAACGTTTCTTTTTTAAAAAATTTATTAGTATACATTTGCAATACATAGTTATTACACTTATCATAGGGGGTTGTAACTTGTACATAATACGTCTTAATTCTTTCTCCTTACCCCTTTTATCTCCTTTTACCTCTCTCCCTCCATCTCTTGATTCCTTTCCCATTTGCAATATATCTGTCTCCCAGTTTCCCATTATTTACCTTTTATTTTGCTCTGAAATGATTTGGGTTTCTCATATAAGAGAAATCATGTGATATTTTGACTCGTGTCTAATTCTGATTTATTTCATTTAATATTATGGCCTTGAGGTGCACCCATTTTCCTACAAATGACTGAAATATACAGGACTTTGATCTATCTTGATCCGATTTTAGCATGAGATGAGAGAGTTGCATCAAGATTCATTCTTCTGCATGTGTATAACCAGTTTTTTCAGTACCATTTGTTAAAGGTGCTGTCTTCTCTCCAGCATATATTTTTGGGCTTTTGGTTGAATGCCAATATCTCATTTTCTGGATTCCTTTTCCCAATGGGAATGGTAGAAATATTAGGAGCCTATTCCAGCAGCCTGTCTACCACTATAGTGGTGGCTTTACCTCTGAAAGTGTTAGAGGTTCTCCCAAAACTGTCTTTATAGAACCTGGGATAAAAAGGGTACCATGATCCAGGAGTGAAGCAGCTTCCCTTTCTAAAACCTGCGAAATTGGATTTGATCAGTGAGCTTCTTCAGGTTGCCTTTTCATATCTGACTTTCTTTTTTTTCTTTTAAAGAGAACAAAATAAAAATAACAATAAAACAGAGTTTCAAAATAGGTTAGTAGGAGAATTACAATAACTAATGCAAAATAGATTAGTAGGAGAATTAAATACTAATTATGTTTCATTGTCTTCATAGTAGTTTTTCAGAGTATAAGATATAGACATGATATCTTGTCCAAACAATATTAGCATAAACCTTTCTTTTCAATGAACTAAGAGAAACTAGCTTTATAACTGTTTTAACTACCCTGTGTATAAATATATTTTTTCTCTTTCCCTTTTTCCTTTCCCCTTTCCCCTCTTACAGTTTGTCTTTTTTTTTTTTTTGAACAGTTTCTTCCCAATTCACAACAGCTGTTGAACATTTTAGACCTTATTTCCTCTTTCAGTTTTTCACACTAGTGAGACAATACAGTGTTTACATATATGGGTCTGATTTATTTCATTTATGAGTATCGTCTTGAGTTTCACCCATGTACCTATAAAAGTCTCCAGTTTAACCTTCTAGCAGTATAAGTCTACAGGTGATCTGACGTTTCTTTTTGCTTAATTCTATTCATCTTCTTCCTCTCTTTCATCAACTACCTTGCTGGACTTTATGATACTTTCATGTGAATAAACATTGTCTCTTCTCTTTCTGGTTCACTTCAAAAAACTCCTAGGTCTTCTCTTCCAATCCTTCCCTCCTGTGTCCTACAATAACCCAAAACCTGATGATCATCCTGTACCCTCCAACCTTCTCCTACTATACCTGACTTCCTTTAGCACCTTTGTGTCTGGATTCCTACACTTCCTAGAGCACATCTTCCACATTCCCATCATGTATGGCCACTTCTAGTTATCCATGGTGAAAAAATAAACTACAGCCATTATTTTTTTCTATTATTTTTCTGATTAAGAATTTAGATTTTGAGATTCACCAATATTATTACATAGCATTTTAGATTATTCATTCTTTGCTAGATAATACTCCAGTGGGATTATTGACTATTCCATAGTTTATCCCATTCTAGTTTTGACGAGTGCTCATACAGATTCCAATGCAGTTATTGCAAATACTGCTGTGGTGAACATTCTGGCTTGGTGAACACATCTATGCATTCCCTATTTTCTATTTTACCTGAAACTGAAGAATAATTTTCCAAGGCGATCTTGGCAATAAATTCTTCGTTCAGTAGTGAGCAAGAGATGAGCATACGGGTACTTTAATTGTACTATATCTGTGGTGACTTGACAACTGGTGGTCAACTTGTAACACCTAACTGAACTTAATAAGCATGATGCTGAGTGTGGGAGGCCCACCTGAGGGTTGTTGCCAGCAGCATGAAAGGCAGAATGGGAGAAGAAGGCTGCTGGGAACAGAGAAAGGCTGTTGGGAGCTGGTAGAAGCTGTTGGGAGCATGTTGGAAGCTGAGAGAAGCTGTAAAAAGCTGTTGGTTCTCTTGTAGGAGCTTGTCATGCTGGCTTTACTGATGAACTTGGCTGTTTTCATCCTCCAAGGAGCTTGGGACCTTGTCGGCACTGAGAATAGCTTTGGTTCACTTTGGGAGAGCTCTGGTCCTCACTTTGAGCATCACTTCCTGACTCCAGAGGGCAGAATGGTGCTCTGCTCAGTCTCCTTGAGAAGCTTGTCACATTGGCTTTCCTGATATGAACTTGGCAGTCCAGATCATTGGAGGAGCTCGGGACCTCACTGTTGATGAAGATGGCTGAGACACTTTTCGAGAGGAGCTCTAGTTCTCAGTTTGAGCATCGCTTCTGGGCTCCAGTGCAGATCCCTCAGCCTGCTAGCACAGATCCTTGATTTCTCTGGCACAGACTTTCTAGATTTCACCATTGACCTTTGGGTCTTCCCAGCACAGATCCATGAAACAGGCCTATGTGAGATTTTGCCATGGGCTTTAGGCCTCCAGCTGGACTCATGGGAGGCATTGTTATGGGCTGTAGATCTTCATCTGGACTCATGCAGGACATTATTGTGGGACCCAGGCCCTCAGCTGGATTTTTTGGTCTTAGTGTGTGGACAGATTTCCTTCACTGTCTTGTATATGATTCTTTGGGTGACTATTATAAATAATCTTATAAAATATGTGTCCTGTATATTATATTGTTTCTTCTTGAAAAAAACCTGAAACCAACGCAATACCTATGTCAATAATTAATATTTTCAGGATTTTTAATTTCAGCCTTTCTAAGACAGGCATTTAGTATATTTTAGTTTTAATTTATAGTCCCTTTATGATGGATACAGTTGATCATTTATTCCTAGATTTATTGATCATTTGAATATCTTTTGTGAAGTATCTATTCATATATTTTGCTCATTTTCTATTGGGGTTTCTTTATAATTATTTAGTAGTCAGAGTTTTTTACGTGTCCTGGGCCTAAGTTCTTTGGTGCCTATATGCTTTGTCAATTTTCATATATCTTTGAAAATATTTAAGCTCCAGAAGGGCAGGAAAAATGTATTTTAACCATTTTGTATCCCTGCACTGTCTACCAGAGTGCTCAGCATGTAGTAGGTTTTCAATAAACATTTGCAAAAGTGAACAAATGATGTAAAGATTACCTGATTCTAGATATTAACTAAATATCTTCTTGCATTTTTATAACCTCATCGTATGTGTCTGTGAATGGCTGAATAGCTCTGCAAAAACAGAAACACATCACTGTGTGTGAGGTTCTCTGGGGGAATGTTTGTATAATGATAACCCAGTGAGATCCAGTGGGCTGTTTTCTAACATTGTTGGTGTAAAACCTTTCAAAATACCCTGCTTACACTTGAAAAAAAAAAAAACTAGGTTTTTCAGCCCATGGATAACTTGAAAAGTAGGATTTTAAAAATGCAAAGTACCCATATGCTCATCTCGTACTGAGAAATGGTCTCATGAGTAATTAAAAACAGTTACAAAAGCAATGGAGTTGTAACAATTAAAATATCACACACATATGTGTGCACCGAATCAGAAAACCACATAATACTCAGCCACTGAATGTTTCCGTAACTGTGGGGCTTGTGACACAGAATGAGTATCCTTATTCAATGCTTGTATCTGAGAGCTCAATCACACCTCAGAGATTTCACTGGTTTTTCTCTTGCTCACTTCTGTTTTTAAGCTTTTTGCTTTGCTTCAGTTGAAAGCCTTTAGGCTAGTGATTGTAGCTTTATGTCTTTTACTGCTGCTAGTGCTCAACAAACCAATAATAATAATGAAATCAGTATATTTATGCTGTAGCATTTCTCTTTTCTTATGCGGGTGTGTACATTTTCTGTTTTTTTTTCTTTTGATTTTTCAACCATCATGTTTAAAATAGAAATGTATAATGTATAGGCTTATTTCTGAATCAGGTGGATTTAATCCTTCTACTTTATTCTGCAAGCAATTTTCCAACTAAATTAGCACTTTGGAGGTAGGAGCTACAGAAGAGAGGCAGAGATCTGATTACAACAACATTGAGGGAAAATCTGAAGGTCTCATGACAGTAGGAACTAGATACTATGGAAGAAAATCACAAAGTTGTGTTCTAGAAGAGGTGTTAAAATTTTTCTTTATAAGGGTCACAAAAGTTTTCTGTTTTTGATGTGTGAACCATATACACTGCTATGACTACTCAGTTCTGTTGTAGAATTTGAGAAAAAAACTATACACAATTCATGAACCAACGAGTGTGTTTATGTTCTAATAAAACTTTATTTATAAGAATAAGTAGACAACCATATTTGACTTTTTGACTGTAGTTTGACAACTCCTGATATAGAATGTCTGGATCTTAGTTCTGCTACTAGTGTAGTTTATAACTAACTTCCCTATACATTATAAAATGAGAGTAATTGATAGATTTGTACCTGCTCATAGATGGTAAGGACAGGCAGAGATACTTGGAAAAGCCCTTTAAATGCAAAAACTCCACAGTGCTGTGCACATGGTAGGCATTAAAAGGAAAAACTTTAGGATTAGAAAAGTCCTCATTGTAAGTTTTTAAAATAATAAAGCCAAGAATGACACTGACTAGCATTGATACTGCAGGTCACACACTTAGTGGGTAGCAGATTAAAATGAAAATACCATTGCAATGAAGAGATTAAAACTCATATAGTTTCTATTCTAAGTCAGATGCTGTCCCATCTCTTCAATTATAAGCTAGTGGTAACTAACAGCTATTTTTTTTTTCCTACTCAAAGATGTCCTGAGAAATGCTGACCTTAATTTTCTTCCCAGAGAAGGGGCTTCCCTGAAGGTATCTGTGATGGAAGATGTAGCAGCGTAGGTCTGAAAATACCTTTGTCTGCAATGTTCTCGCTCTGTTCCTAGGCCAAGCAGAGGTGTGAGACGATTACACAGGCAGGAGATTGGCTGTTTGCTCTTGGATCTTCCTGGGTTTCCATAGTTCAACAATTATAAGTCAATAGCATGCATGGGAAGTTGTGCCCTGGATTCCTTCCCTTCCAAATTCATCCAAGCCCTTGGTGGAGGCTGTCTTGCCCTGGTGGTATTCTAGATGGCACATACCCTGGTGACAGTAGGGTATGCTTTCTTGTGGACTGACAACTTCCTCGATAGACAAAGGGATTGTGCTCATCCACTGCCCATTAGCCACTTTGACAGGCATTGGTATAGAAAAGATGGCCTGTTCTGCCTCTATCACTACATGCCCAGCTATTGAACAAACCTAGAGAAATGCAGTATAATACAGATACTGTATTATAGGAAACACGAAGATTTAGGCAACATAATCCAGCAGAGGAAAATGTGAGCTGGAGCAGGGCAACCTAGTGGCCACTAGGTAACTAGTTCTTGGCTCTGGCATTGAACACATATGCAATCTTGTACTAACTCTTCTTAACTTTTTACCTCATTTTCCCCAGTTATAGACAGATATCATTAAACTAGATGACCTACAACAATTTTTTTTTCTTTTTCAGCTCTGTGATTTAGCTCTGTTGATATTTTCCTTGATTTATTAATGAACTATCTTTCTTGAGCACTGACTAGGCCTACTGAAACTTTTCCACAAAGCTTAAGTCACTATTGAAATCCCTAAAATCCATCTGGGTAGAAGAGGCAAGATATGATGAATACTCAATGAATGGCAAAGCAGTAAGTGCTAATTCTGAGCTAGAAATTGTGGTATCCTAGAAGTATCAGAGGTCAAACTTTAATCAATGTAATAGTCATTATTATTCAATGACAAAGTGGAAGCAGCTGGGTTTTTAAAGGTTGGAACAATTTGTACCTACTAAGAGAAAGGCAAAGCAAGGATATATACTAACCGGTTTTCATTTAGGAACAGTCTTGCTATGAGATAAAAGGCAGGATTATATGATAATTTTAGATAAGTAGTTTGTTGTGACAAAGAATTTCCTTGATTTTCAAAATCAGGAACTTGAACTTTCTCTTTTAGAGCTGGAGAAGTACGAATGTTTGTGTAGAGTTGAGTTAATGATACCAGCCACGTTTTAGAAGTATTTGACAGCAGTGTATTGAGCAAACTAGAAAGAAGTAAATTACATAAAACAGGAGCCCTTGGGCAGCTATGGCAACAGTGCAGGTGTGTGACGATAAGATATCAACATGTTACAACAGGTAGATGTAAGAAACATTACTGAAGAATAATTCAAAAGATTTGACTATCTTTGAAGCCTGGAACTGATGTCAGTGAAAAGTATTATTCCAGAGCTTTGTGATGAAAATAACTCAATTGCCTTGCATATGGTTTTCTTTTTTCTTTTTTATAGGAACAGACTGTTAGCGTATAATCCTAGGTGTTAACACTGTGTGACAAGGTATTTACTTTATCCATAGGTGTCACCACATAATACCACTATGAAGGGAAGGATTCTGCCAGGATTTATTTTTCTATAAAGATTCAAGGACTTTATTGATTTCTAATTCAAAACAGGAGCTGAACTGCACCTATTGCTCAGGTTATTAATTTTGAGGCCAAATTTTTTTTCAGTTTTTACCAATACCTCTCTAATATCATTTGACTCTCTGTTATAATTAGGTAACTGGATCTTGTCAGATCTTGTCATTTGTTCTGCTATTTTTAAAGCCACAATCTCTGATTTTTTTAGTATTGTTATTATTTTAAATCACTGATATTTAGTATATTTAAAGTCATGTAACCATCATCACAATTAATTTTAGAACATTTTTATCACTCCAAAAGGAGACCTTATGCCAATCAGCAGTTATTTCCTGTTAGTGCCCTAGGTGACTACTAATCCAATCCTTCTATTTGAGTCTGCCTGTTCTAAATATTTCACAGAAATAAGATCATGCAATATTCATTGTTTTGCGTATTGCTTTTTAATTCACTTAACATCCAGCTTCATCATGTTTTAGTATATACCAACACAGAAGAGAAGAATGAGGAAGTCGGTCTGCTCTTGCAAGCTCCGTTCTGCCTGAGCAGGTGCATTCGTGATGCTGCCATCCCCTGTAGACATCACACTCCAGATTTTTCAACTCTTTGATGCAGCCTCACACCAGCAACTCTCGAGGGAGCTTCCAGGCTTTCAGCCTCAATCTGGGGCTGCATCCTTGGTCCCTCTTGTTCTTCAGCTTTTGCCTTCTTGGACGGAGCAGCTACTGAATCCTCTGGCTCTCCAGCCTGCAGATGGCCATTTTGAGTATCCTGCCTCTAATCCGGCATGCCAATCCAATAAATAGATAGGTAGAGATACATAGATAGATAGATACATAGATTTTTTTAGGTCTAGAATTTAGGTCTAGAATTTCAATATAAGTCTAGAATTTCACCTGTGAATTGATACTCTAGACTTAAATAATTAAGAATTTATCAATTTTCGGGGCTGGGGATTTAGCTCAGCGGCAAAAGCGCCTGCCTGGC
>NW_004955416.1:17505436-17538053 GCF_000276665.1 Chinchilla lanigera
ATTTCGGTTTTTTTTTTAACCATTTTTTGACTCTCAGATGAAGAGGAATTTAGGTCTTGAAAGAAATCATTTCATATTAACCAAAGACAAGCCACTGAAGCTGGTAAAATTATTCTGAGTTTTAGTTTAGGGCTGCTGAGGAGAAGGCCTGATTCCCACTGCACAGGATTCATTGCGTCATGAGTGCAGTGCATCAGAAGCTTCAGTACGCTGTGCTGCGTGTGTTAAAATCGGATCTGATGTGTGGGAAATCTATTGGCTTTGGAATTAAAAAGCCACGGGTTCAATGCATAACATGAACCAAGATCTTAATACCCTCATCAATGCTATAGGGAAAAATAATAACAGTCAGTATCTTTATGAGAATTTATTGATAAAATAACTGCCCTGCACAGTTCGTACCACACACAAGCTTAATACATACTATTTTGACTTTATTATGATGGTAATTACTTTCTTCAAGTGGGAAATAATTTCCAAAATGTGCGTAAATCATGCATAACTCACAGACAGATTGGCAAACAGGAGCACTATTGTATACTTTTCAATAAAGTTACAGAAAATTTACTATATTGCTTTCTGGAAGCTCAGTCCTGCTTTCTATCTGCCTTATCTTCTAACTTGAGTGGTTGGGTGCCCACAGCCCTTTTACATTAAATTTTACATTGAGTTTTATGACTCTGTTATTACACGTAATATCCGAGGACGCCAATTTCTTAGTCCTTCTATCTCTTCCTCCCTGGTGTAGTATTAAGTAAAATTCATAACAGTATTATAATAGATTGGCCAAAATCCAGAAGCAGGGGTCACCAAGTAATTATCTGGAGCAGGTTCCAAAAATGTATATTTTTATGTTTATATATAAAACCTGCATTAAATTTAGGGCAAGCCAAAACATGTCCTAGTTTGTGTTACCAAAACCTATGACTTCAAAACACTGTTTTATATCATCCCCTCCTCATTTATAAAGCAATGATTAACGAGGTTTAGGATGCAAGGTCTTGATTGGAAGTTGGTGCTCAAGTGGGATGATACTCTTATCTGGTCCTTTTTTTTTTTTTCCGGTAAGAAGTTGGAGTTGGAGTTCAGAGAAGGGTCAGGTGTTGTTCTCTGGATTTGTTCTCTGGAATGGGTGCCTTCCTTTAAAAACGGCCTCCAGGACTTGCATCTGTGTCCTATTATGATGCAATCATTGGCCCCTGTGGTATTTATAAGCCTTCAGGGGCATTTTAATGTTGACCCTTATTATGAGCTCCACTTAACATTAGGAAAAGTTATTCAACTAACCTTTGCTCCAAAAAATTGTGAAAACTACCTATTAATCTGTCTGTCATCCTTATGCCTTACCTCGTAACCACATGCTCACATATGTCAAGCAGGTATAATCCAGAGGGTCTTAAGGAAACTGAATCCATTGAGATAAGGCTAGCCCCTTTAATGTTATCAGAAATTCTGGAGACCAGCTAGATCAGTTTCTCAACCAGAGATAATTTTATAGACAGTGAAATCCAGACTCAGTCTATAGACACAGACATTTATCAAAATTCCTTTGAATTATCTCTTACGTAATACTCATGGCCACTGGCAAACATGATGAGCTGTCTCCTTCCAGCCTCATCTCCCCAAGGCTCAAAGTCTTGCTCTCACAAACGGAACCTGCCCTCACCTTTTTATCACAAGAATCTTTTATGTCGGCTGCTTCACCCTTGCCAGGCCCTTTGTCCCAGTCGGATTTTATGGTGCTTCATCTGAAACAGAAATTAACTTGTCCAAAGTGTGGATGCTTAGAGACACAGGCATATAAATATGGTAACCTGGACCAGGGGAACTGGGACCCCAGTTCTCCTCCAGGTGGCTGCACTGAGTGAAAGAGGGTCTGCTTGCAAATGGACTTGGGAAGTTTTCTGGGGCCTGCGTGATAGGACTCTGGGGAGGTGGTAAGGATATAATGATGAAATAAACCAGTGGCATTAGATTGTATCACATGCTGCTATCTTTTATTGTGCTATAAAATGGCTCATTTGGGGGGCAGTGTGAGTTTAAACTTTTCTGCTGTGATCAGAGGTCCTGTTGGTTTTTAACATCATTCATTTTCTCCTTCTCCCTCCTACCTTCTGGCCCTCCATCCCCTTTTCTTTCTTCCCTTCTTCCCTGCTGCCTTCTTTTCTTCTTGCTCTTCCTTCTTTCCTTCATTCCTTTCGTTTTGCTTCCTTCTTCCCTTTTCTTTGTTTCCTGCACCTGAATCCAAACCTGCTTGCCCTGCCATTACAAATTGTATGACTGTTTGGTCTGCTTATTCAACTTCCTGAAGCTGATGTTTTTGACCTCTGAGACTGGGATAATACTTATAAGATTGTTGGGAATTTTAAATGAAATACAGTCTGTGAAAGACATCACCTTGCATTGCTTCAAAATGCTCAGGTAATGTAAAATATTCTTTTCCATCTTCAAAGTCACACTGTAGGCTATGGAGACATCAGACAACCATGGTCTGATGCTTCAATCTTATAGGAGCAAGGACTAGGGTGATTAAATGGCAACTGTCATTGTCGGCGGTGGCATGGCCCGCATAGCACAGTGGGCTGTTTGCAGCATGGAAAGATCTAAAAGGTTCACCATCACTGGTTCAGAAGTTCCCATTGCCTTGTTAAGGTCTCCCATGGATGAAGGAGGGGACATTGAACTGGAGGTGACAGAACAAAATTACCTCAAGGACTGTAAAAGCTAGAGTGCTAGGGGCTGAATGATGTTCCCTTCACACCCTCCCTGCACCTCAGCATGGGATGTGTTTGGAGAGAGGGTCTTTGAAAGAGCTACTTAAATTCATGGCTGTTCATGCAGCTCAGTGGTAAAGCAATTGCTTGACTGCGTTCCATTTCCAGCACCAAATAAATAAAGCAATAATGAAGTTAAAATGTGATCATAAAGGTTAGCCCTAATCCTGGTGTCTTTATGGGATAAGGAGATATGAACATAGATAAAAGCATGTGAAGAGAAGACCCTGTGAAGATACAAGAAGACAGGCACTTACTAGACAGGCAGAGGCCCTCAGGGAAAATGAGTGAAAGAAAAACAAACCTATGAAAGGCCTCTTGAATTTTAAGACAACACAATTCTATTGTTTTATGGCACCCAGGCTTACAAAATGCATGCTGTCATGAACAATGGTTTCTGTTTCAGTAATGGCAAAAGTAAGATTAGCTGTAGAAGAAATCAGAAATGTTTAGGCTATGGAAGGGAGAGTTTAGAAACATGAGAGGATTTTTGGACAAATTGAGTTCCTCAGTGAGCAAGGAATGGTCTGATGAGCGCTTCTGGTTACAAAAATGTAGCTGGTATGATTAGGGAGCAGGAGTGCTTTGACGGGAGGGACAGGCTAGTGTCAGTCATGCCTCTACAGAATGCTTTTTCAGCAGCTGCTGAGAATTATCCCTGCTTTTTAATCCTCTCATTTCAGAGTTGTTTCAGGCAGACTATTCCTAAAAAACCTCATGTAATTAATATCAATTATGTAGGTTTGCTGCTTTAGTCAGTGTCAGATTTTTTAGCACAGGACAAGATGTTATTACTATTATTACTGATAATTACCACGCTGAAGAGCTCACATGACAAATGGACTTAAAAATGGGAAACTAGAGGTTTAATTATTGTAAAAGTTTACGAGCAGGAAAACTTGGAATTAGAGTCATTCTTCATCAGGGAGTCATCTTCTGGAAGTTTTTGGGTTATAAGATGAGGGATTGGAGGATAAACATGCTGGGTTCCACTAAACATGACCTATACTACTTACAAAACTTCTCCACACATTTCTCTCCCTCCCTTTCTCTCTCTGTGTCTCTGTCCCTGTCTCTCTGTCTCTGTCTCTGTCTCTCTCTGTCTCTCTCTCTTTCTCTCTCTCCCTCTGCCCCTTTTTCTCCATAGGTATAGGGACCAATAGTAAAGCTACTTCATGAAGTTGCTGTGAAGTTCAAGTGAGTTGGTACATGGAAAACCGCCAGCACAAGCCTGGCACTGAGCCATTTCCAAATGCATGAGAGATATTATTATTAGCCTTATGGTTGTGACTATGATTGTCATGCTCCTGATATCAGACAATATTAGAAGGGACGACTGTGTTGCATGGTAGTTAAGGAATCGAGCCAACCGAGACCTAAATTCTACTTCTGTGATTTTCAAGTCAAGTGTCCCTGAGAAAATAACTCGAGTTCTCCAAACCTTAGTTCTCTCCCTTGCACAAGGAGGATAATAGTATCTTTCTCACTGGAGAGCCAGATGTGTGGTGAATATTAATTATTCATATTTGTTGAGTACTTATGACTTCCCAGGTGTGCTGATAACTTTACTGTGTCAGCTAAGTTAACTATCTCTTCAGAATGTATATGATAGGCCCTATTATTATGTTCATTTCCTAGACAAGCAAAATAAGGTTTGGAGAGAGTGACTGATTGCTTTGGGGGTCTCTCAGCTTCATACTGACAGGGATGTGACTCCAATGTTTAAGCATTGTGCTTTATCACCTAAAGTACCTTTAATATCAAGGATCTTATGAAAAGTGGTTAATAACTATTTTATTTTGGTTTTAAACTGAAACCAAGTCATATGCTTCCTTAAACTGGTGTCTTGCAGGAGGGAGCTACTTCATATTTAAACAGGAGGTGTTTCAGCAAATAAAAATGAAAGTAGCCCAAGAGTGTGAATGTTGGTACAGTCTACTTATAACGCCACTTGTTCTGCCCAGCTCTCTGCTTCTTGATCCACCTTTAAGGTCTGACTACGTCATTGACCAGGGACAAGTAGTCATACATCCTCTCCATCATCCTTCCTGCTGCAGTTGATGATTGTCCAGTGTTTCCCTGTTCTTACTCAGCCTCTTTTATGATTTCTAGCTATTGCATCCTGCTCATTTGGAATTGAAATTTACTCACACTTCTGCTAAAACTCCTAGTAATCACTAAATTGAATGGCTTATTGCCCCGTCCACTAGTTACCATGCACAATGACCCCAGTATTTTTTAAAAGGAAGTGGCTTCATAACAATGGCCCTTTAAAATACACTAATGGAGGCCCCTTTCTCCAGAATGCTGCACAGATCTGCTATGCAAAAGTTTGGTTCGCTCTGGGTCTACATTGCTCTCTGCTGGTACAGCTACCCATTTACTCATGGGAAAAATGCTTTTTGAGCCAGAATTATGTACTGGAGCCTAGTAGAGGTTCTCGGAGCAAAACAAAGATAAAAGCATTTAGTGATCTGCCCTAATAGACCTAATATTCTAGAGGACAGAGAGAAACAACAAACAAATGAATGCTTAAAAATATATTCGGCCTGTCTAATAGTTAATTTTTAAAGTGCTTGGACAGGATGGCACAATGAATGAGTGAAGACTTTTATATTCCAATTCCAGCTCTGTCTCTCACCATCTGTGTGAACTTGGGCAAGTTATTAACCTCTCTGTGCTTCCAATTTGTCATCTGTAGAGGAAGGGTGAAAATAATAGTGCCTATCTTGTAGGACTGCTAGGAAACTGAGGTGAGCTCATACTATATGAATGTATTGTATATAACTGATAAATACAGGAGTAGAAAAATAAAGCAGAAAGGGCACAGGGAAATTTTAGAAGGATAAAATACAGTCTTATTAGAGAGTTCACTAAGAAGGTAATATTTAGCAGTGAGAGAGCTGCAGGAGAAATGCTTTCTAAGCAAAATGAACCAGAAGAGCCCAACTCTGATGTAGAAATCTGCTGGACATGTTTGATGCATAGCACGGATGTGATAAGTGAGACACAAAGGAAATGTTAATATGGCTGCAAGAACGTGGGCATAAAGTGGGGTAACAGAGCTGAGTAGATTGGAGTAGAGCAGTTTCAGGTGGGGAATGTGAGGAACACATGCTAAGTATCAGATGTGTCTTGGAAATAACCTTAGCAGCGATGAGAGAAAGTTGTTACAGGACCTTGAAGTTTAAGAGAGAGGCTTTCTTTGGAAATATACAATTTGGAGATCTGGACAGAGAGATGGTACTTAGAGTCATGAGACTGTATGGGAGAATTAAGGCAGTGAGGGTAGACAGAAAAAGAAGTAAGAGTGGAACTTGACCTCAACCCTAATTAAAAGAATGGAGAAAAGAGTAAGAACCAGTGAAAGCCACCAAGAAATGGCAGTGTAATAGGAAAAGATCAGGAAATTGCAGCAGCCTGGAAGGAAAGTGAAAAAGAAAAGAATGTTTGAATTAGGAGGGAATGACTGCCTTCCCTAAGTAAAGCTGACAAGTCAAGTAACATTGAGGCTCATAATTGAGTTTCAGGTCGTGTAATGTAGAGATCATTGACACACTTGGTGAGTATGGCTTGGAAGCAGTGGCAGGGCATATACCAGACTGAATTCAAGACATGAATTTAAAAGCTAATTGGAGAAGAATTGATTAATGAGTGTAGTCAACTCATACAAAGAATTTTGCTGCTGTACTAGGAGGTGGAGAGTCTGTGTATCAATGCTAAAAAATGGGCAAATATGATGGTGAAGTTTCCTTACGATTATAGCAATTGTCTGAAGTAGGAATCAGAGACATAACCTGAGAGTAAGAGTTTGTAGATGTTGAGGGCCAAAGAAAAGGAAAAAGAAAAAAGAATGAAATGGTTCTCCTGCAGAGGGAAAAAATGAATGGACCAAGGATTTGGCATTATATCTCTGGAAATTAGTAAGAGCTCATTTGAAGTTCATATCCATATAATAAAGATGATGCAGGTCAGGCAATTTGTATTTTTACAGCCATGTTTTATAGTTGAGAAGCAGGCAAGAAGCAGGCTGACTTGTACTTATCAGTGTTCTGATTTTCCTAATTATCTTGATCAGCTTTCCTATTGCTGAAAAAATGCCTGACATCAAGAACTTAAAACGAAGAGAGTTCTAACTTGGCTCATGTTTTAAGGGCGTTCAGTCCATGGCTTGGCTCCAAGGCAGAAACATTATGGCATAAGAATATGGTAGAGCAAAGCTGATTATTTCATGGCAGCCAGGAAACAGAGCAGGATAACGATACCAGAGAAGAACAGGCGAGGGACTAGGCATAGAGATCCCAAGACCATGCCTTTGCCAAGTATACCCCAAAGTGTGCTCCACCAGTGGCCTGAGGCAGATCCCAAAGCCCATCAAGTTAATACTCTACCCAAACTATCACACTAATTGTGTGCAATGAAGGGAAAAATGAGAAGAAAATTAAGCAATATGAAAGAGCAATTATAATGGATTAATGGAATTTAAACTTGAGAAGGAAAAAAGAGAACATCAGGAAGAGGAAGAGTGAAAATGTATTGTCAAGATTTTATTAGAGTCAAGTTACCTGAAAGAGTTCTCTGGAAAAATAAGAAGTGATGGACAGAGTAGGGTGCACAGAACTAGGACTGAGGAGCGGTTATGATTAGCAGTAATTATGGAGCTCTGTGTTAGGAGCATGAAAGTTGGGGTTGAGGTCAGGTGAAGAACTACATCAGTGAAGGGAAAGCATAAGGTACTGAAGGTTGAGTGTTAGAAAGGTTGTTCCATGGGTAGAGAAATCATCAATGAGTAAAAGCCATATGAGAAAGAAGAACACATTTTGGAGAGAAACATTACAGGATGACACAGGAGTTAGGAAATGACTGAAAGAGAGAGAACATTCTTGGTATAATCTGTTATCAAGAGAATCATACCCTATGTTATTAGAGGGAGAAAACAATCATGGAAGGAGAATGGCCTGGAAGGGCAGTGAACACCAAGGAGGATGCCTTTCGCATAGCCTGATCCAGAGGTACATATGTGTGGCTGAGAGAGAAACACAGCCACTATTGGAGGGAATTCCAGAGAAACCAGTTCCCATAGGAGACTCTGGCTTCAGTTAATGTAAAAAGCTGCAAAGGAAATTCAGAGAAAAGTTTGAGGCTGTAGAAATTCAGTTGCCAGGACTTGTGAATTCTAGGTGTTGCATGGGATGGAGCTTAAAAGCTGGGGACTTAGAAGCAGGGACTAGAAGAGGGACATGTCGTGCCTTCTAGGACTGGACCAAGGAATGAGGATGACCTGTAATCAGGAGTTTCTTGGCATATAAGCAGGAATAAGGGCCCACATGAGATTGATCCCTAGTGCTCTTAGGTAGATGACCTTAAGAATTGGGGATCAGTAGGGTTGCCTGTGGGGACTCCTTTTACACCTCTGTGAACAGAAGCCAGAGGAGTAGTGCCTCTCATTGCCCCGATAGTAGTGCCCCACATTGATCCTAGCACGGATGGGGAGATAGGGTTACTCAGGGCAGACTCCCGGCTGATGACTGTGAGTGGAGCTGTGGAGACCTGGGGGACCTGCACTTCACTCCCTGCACACAGGCCCCTCTGCATACTTGTGCATGGAGAGTGAGTAAATCCATCCAAAGCTTCATTGACTAATGAAGCTGGGTGCCCCTTGATCTAACTGCTGGGATTTGGAGCCTAAGAGTTTTCACACGCTGTTTAAATAGACTTCACAGCTGGCTGTGTGGTATTAAGAAGCCTTAATGGAAGAGAAGTTCCACTGGCAGTCCATCAAAAGCAGAAGTCTGTAGTACTAGACATGAGCCTAAGGAGACCCCATGGGTGGTGGCCACAGAAAAATAACCTTTTGGGAGTGAAACACCAGGCTTCAGGGGCAACTTGGAGCCCAGGGCTTGGATTCCTCTTGTCTCCCTGACACTCTATTTTGACAGACAAAGCAATATCATTCATTGTTCTGTGGTTGGCTCATTGCAGATTCCTTTCTAAGGCTAGCAAATAGCTGAGTTTGAAGAAGCTGTGATGCCCTGTATTTATTGTTTGTGCTAAGTTGGGTCTGCTGTCAGAGGGTCTGCTGCTCCTGGAGCTCTGCTGGCTGAACATGGAGGGAGATGGGCTGTTAGAGGAGAAGGGCAGATTTCCCCAGTCTATGCAGTTGAGCTGGAAGTGGGAGGAGAGCCGATGGAGAACACTGATGGGCATAGGGAGAGAAAAGCGATGGTGAATGAATTCTTCAGGGGACGGTTAGGGGAACAAGCCCAACTGAAACAACAGTTTCACGTTCTAAGTCCTCATATGGTTAGTGGTTCAGAGTTGATGGATTAATTTCTACCCCATCACTATCAGCAAAGTGCCTTCAGACACCCACGGTCCCCTTTATTTCATTAATAAATTAATGTATGTTCATGATATTAGCAAAGAAACAGACCAACGAGCCTGTGACAAGTGGTGGGAACTCATTTGTGGGGTAATCTTCATTGGCACCTCCACAGGAGCTATAGCAGAAGAATCAAAGTTATTTTCCAGGATAAATTTCACTGTGACTTTTCTTTTCTTTTTTTTTTTTTAGCAGCATTGACCTGAGTAATACAGTTTTTCAGGAAAGTACTAAGAAAATAAACTCTGGTCAGTTTCTCTTTGTCATTTGAAAGATATGAATAAATGCAGATCAGAAGTGACCTTCATTTATTATGCTGTAATCTCATCCTTGAGAACAGGGGGCTTTGGGTGAAACTTGTAACTAAGTAATGGACATTTTTGGGGGCTCCGTCATCTCTATTTTTGTCTTTCTTGCCAATAGAGAAGAGTGCTTTGTTGATTGGGTCCCGTTAAGAGACAGAATAAAAAGGAGGAGAGATTATTGGGTTTGCTCCAACAGCTGTTTGGGGGCCTTGGCAAGAGAAGATTTTGTGGAATGGTAGGAATGGGAATCAGCTGGGAGCTGACGGCAAATATGGGGAGGGAAGAGGGGAAGGCATAGGGTACAAAGGACACTGGAAAAGTTTGACTATGACAAAAGGCAATCAAGCAATCCTTTGGATGGGGAAAGGATAGGTTACGCTGTGATCCTCCAGCTCGCTTTTGTGTTGATGGGAGGAGTGCGGAAGGCAGAGTGGCAGAGTGATGATGCAGTACAGAGAGGAGATGGGAATGGAAGGAGACAATCCGAGAGGAGCTGAAAGGAGAGGGGACTCCCTCCAACAAGGGGCGACACACTTAAAGGCAAAGGAAGAGAGAAGAAACTGAGAGCAGTAGGACTTAACCATGCCTGTTGCCTGCCTGCTAAGACATTGCAGTGTCACTGATGAATTGTGAATATTCACACACAGAGATATTCGTTGTTGTTCTGGACTCAATGAATGCTTAATTCTGGGCATCTGTCATATTTGCAAACCTTCCATATAACCCACATTTTAATTCTTTTTTTTTAGATGAGGGAGGGTTGCAAAAATTATACCTTTTGTGATCAAATGTTTATTATAAATTGATCATTTCTGGGGGGGAAAGTATGTCGCACTTTACATTTTCAAAGAGAATACCAATGGAACAGGGCAGGGAGAATATTATCTCCTAAAGATTATGCATCATCCTCTTAAAATGTTAATGTCCCATTTCCAGCTGAACAAATAAACCTCTACAACTTGGGTGCAACTCGTCCTAATGAATATGAGTGCCAGGCTAGAAAATAAAGAACCTGCTTTTGATTGCAGAAAGCATCTTTCATGAGGAAAAAAAAATCAGTCATTATTTAAAAAATTGCTCCATAATGTGCCATGAACAAAGGACAGTTAGTTTGAAAAGTCCAAACAGCTTTTCACTCTTGAGCACTTTATTTTCAATAGGATTATAAACAAGATCCTCATGAAACTCTTCAAACAGTCAGAACACCAGGATAAAATACTGAGCTGCTTTGGTTTATGTATGTCTACCACAGCCAGTTTGCTTTTGCTTTCTTGATGCACTCACAAGTTGTTCTCTTGTTGGTGATGTTCTTGTTGACTTGGGGGAAATGGAGGGATGCAGGACGCTGGTCTCCTCTCCAGCTCACTCTGCCAAGGAAGGTTAAAGAAGCTGGGAGAATGTCCCATTAACCACACTGAACAGCAGTGTATGTAACCATGGTTATCTTAGCAGGGACTTGGAAGAAGGGCTGTGTGTTAAACTGGGAGTGAGGGTGCATTTGCTTCTCTTTTCTGCACCATTCTACTTCCTGATTTTGACTGAAGTAGACATAGTAAATGTGAGATTATTGTTGAAGCTATTTTACATTTTTAGAGATTACACATCATTTTACCCACAAATACACATGCATAAGCATGTACTCATAAATATTGTTGAGATAGATCTGTTCCTGATAATACTTATGGCCTAATTTAGACACCTGCAGTTTAGGGAATGTTGGGAATATTTTCCTCCTTAAGAATGAGCCAGATCAGTTGGGGGCCAGATACTGAATTAAAATTTGTAGATGCTCAAATGGCTGAAAGGAAAGTATGGCAAATACTGTTTGGCTCAGCCCCTGAGCAAGGGACACTTTTTCTTGTTGGGGGGAAAATGTAATTCTTAGGTTGAAATAATCCTCCCGTACACTACCCTGCTATATCCACAAAGGGACATACTGCATTTAAATATAAGTCAGCTGTACTGATAGCCATGCACATGATTTTTTTCTCTTATTCCTTCTATACTATTCGCTATAGTAGTCATACATTATGATTTTGGTTCGTACACTTTCTTTAGTGAACACCAGCTACATGTGTAGCAGATATGGTGGTCCTCTGCCAGGATTGCTTTAGGATTGAGAACTGTGATCACTGGATGTATGAACACAGAGAGACAATTCACCCCAGGCTGTAAAAGGCACAAAAGCTGGCAGACACATCATTCTTGAGAAGGAGCCAGGTGCTGGTGTTCCCCAAGCCAGCTCTTTACACCCAAGCGGAGTCTGACAAGCTTTCTAGTTATGACCACACATTCATAACACAAGAAATGAATCAGCAGTTGAATTCAGTTTAATGAATTGTTAGTTCAGTTACAAAATGAAACTTAGAAAAATTGGCTAGTTTTCTTAGAATAGCCTCTAAAACTGTACTTCAAACAATTCATTTAAAATAATTTTATGAGTTCTGATTATCTTCCCTTCCCACTGCCCTGTCTGCCTCAAATTAATCAACTTTCCCCAGATTCCCCTGTTGGAATCAGTGAGATAGTGTGGAGCTCTCAGGGGTCAGAGTAAGGTACTGAATAAGGCTCATTTCTGAGTGCTTGACTAGAAAAATATTTAAAGTTAAGCAGCAGATAGAACTTGGAAGCAGAAAAAGACCCAACAGCCAGTCCACCAGTGGCATCAAGATATCTAAGAAGGAACGTGTCCACGAAAGCAGGTAGGTGGGAAAGGATCTGTAAAGGGTTCAACTTCACCCACCAGCATGGAGGTCTGTGCTTCTCCCTCCAGCTATCCTTCTCCTCACATCTCATCTCATCTTGCAAAGCACTTGGTCTCATTCACTGCTACCTGGAGGGGTATTCGGGCCAGGTGTTCCTGTTTCCCTCTGTCTTTTAAGATGACTACGATGATGTAGAGAAAACAGCTAAGACAACTCCAGTGCCTTAGGTTCCTGCATGCTTGAGTGGAAGCTGGCAATAAACAGTAAGAGGAAATGCAAGCTTCTCCAATCAGAAACCACCACCTCACCTCCAATATCCCACTTTAAGTAATGAGAGTCAGTCATTGTCTTGCTTCTGATCAGCTTGGAATTTGGCACTGCCTGATTTATGAGTTCTGAATGCTAAAATGAACTCATTCAAATTTTAAGATGCCCAGGCTTATCTTTTACCAGTAATAGAAAGCTATTTATTTCTACTGGTGCTTTCCACTTCCTTTGACACATCGCTCTGTGGTCCTCACTGCTGGTTTTACAATCTGTCTTGTCCCTCCTCTTCCTCCCAGGGTGGCAGGTGCTACACCCCTGCTTGTAAGGTCTGGGTTACTTCGAGTCTTGTTCTTACTTGGCAGCATTTCTACCACCCTCATAGCACATCTCATTTAGTGGCTCCTTCACACTTAAATACAAATTTTAAAGTTTGCTTTTAAAATTCAGACATTAGGCCCCAACATTGCATGTTGTCATTGAGTCTCACTGATTTATATTTAATTTTTTTTTAAATTTTTTTTTATTTTTTATTTTTTGGTTTTTCTCCGGTACCGGGAACCAAACTCACGACCTTGCGCTTGCCAGGCAGGCACTTTTACCGCTGAGCTAAATCCCCAGCCCCTGATTTATATTTTAGCAACAAGGCTTTAACCCAGGGCCTTTGCACTAAACTATATCCCCAGCTTAAGACTCACTTTTCTTCAACAGGTCAAGCATCTTCTGTCAACCTCTATTCCTTTGTCTTGTCCCCACCTTTCCAAAGCACTGTCTTGGATTCACCTCATTAAATCATAGGCCTTTCTTCCTAAACCCTATCTCTGTGAAGCTCCCTCCCTCAAAGTCTCAGTCTCCTTCACTCTGTGCTTTGAGGGCAGTGGCTGTAAATTTGTTTTACAAAGGATATTATATTCACCTCACAACTTTCCTGGAAGTGACCAGTGAGTAAAAACTACCATCCCACCCTCCCAGGAGCAGGGCATTGAGGCAGCAAGGGGCGGTAGAGGACAAAATTTGAAAGCCACTCTTTAAAACCTCAAATTCTCTAGGTTAGGATTTTATTACCAACAACACACGAGGTGTCTCACAAGTAATTTGCTATGGATTGTACTTCAACTATCAAGGCTTGAAAATTATTTACTTTGCTTAGAAAAAAACCCTAACAATGTAACAAATTAAGGCAGGGGTGAGAATCAATGCTCTTCACATGTTTTTGTTTTATTTTGCAAACTTAGAGAGCATGTCCTGCTATTGTCTTCACATTGCCTCAAAGGTGTTTTGAGTAGCAGTTATTCACTGCATGTCCCGTGCTTCCTCGGAGATGGAAGGACAGAGTTCAAGGGTTGAGGTGCAAACTCACCTTAGTTACTCTGCAGCCTTTCTCCCTTTTGGTTGGTAGCAGCATAACCGCCTCTGTTTAGAGAAGAGTTAATCAGGGCTCCCTGACCAAATCTGGCCAAATTAGCCAGGCCACATGGTATTACCGCCAAATAGTGTACGCTCTTGTTAGGAAGGATGGAATTCTTTTTGTACTCTTTTTTATTTACTGGTTTATGTCTGCAATAGAGTTCTTCCATCTTCTTATTAAGGAAAGTATTCTGTCTTGACTTGACCTGTCCTGATTCCGGATCCATTTTTATTTTTCTATTTCACTAGGCTTTTAGTTCCTTGAGTTTCTATCTCCATCCTAATAAATTTCTTCTGTTATAAGTTGTAAGCAGTCTGTTCCAGTTCTTGCCATCTAAAGGTCCTTGGCAATTAATGCACCTCTCATATATTCCAGCTTTAGGTGGCTTAGAAGAGAAAAACTTAGAAACCGGGAAGTGTAAATAAATCGCAGAATCTGGCTTGCTTTACTTGTTTCAGATGATATGTTATCCTTTCTGAAAAATATTTTCTTGGGAAATTGAAGCAGTACTTAAATACTTCTTAGCAGTGTACAACTTACACAACCATATATAGTGAACTAGAATTTCACATGCATTTAGGAAGGTAGCTTCCATTTAATCTAATTAACTGGGGCAGATACTGAATTGGGATGGACTGGGAAAGGTGTGGAAGTGTGTAGGTCCCAGATATATAGCCTGATCAAAATGACTAACTTGGCTGAGCTTTGAAACATATCATGCCCTTCAGAGTAGGAAAGATCCAAAGCTAGAGGACAAGGACAGTCCCACTGGTGTGGCGTAGGGGAGGGGGGTTGGGTCCTGAGACCCTCTATGAGGACTTTGGAAGTTGGTGAGTCTTTCTTTTGGAGTCCCATGCCCTTACTCAGCCTACATGATTACCATGCATAATTGGGTGTGTTAATTTGACACTCTTAAGGCATAGTGACAGAGTCAATTAATAGACAAGCAGATTTCTCTGAAACTTTTTTGGCGGGGGACCTGCATAGCACACTCAGTCATGGTTATCAGTCAACATAAGTTCAGGCAATCTGTTCTTTCCTCAGACAGCAAGGTCATAGTTAGAGGGGACAAGAAGCCCCTCCTACAGGAGGACTTGTCCCAAAATTGACATTTCCCAAAACCCAGAGGGACTGGATTTTCTGTATGACTCAAGAAGCTCTTGGCCTATAGACTTTTCACTGGTAAGGTACAACTGGAAGCCACAAAGCCACAAAGGTCACAGCCTGCGCAAGGTCATCTGGAAGATTTTACTGTACTTTCTGGGATTCCCAAGGACACTTGTCTGGGGCTGATATTTGGGTCAGTGATGAACATGCCCATTTTCTTTGATGGCGGCTCTTTTTATGCCATTAAGTCTGCAAATGATGTCTCGGAGTCCATTTCCACTCGGACAAGATTATCATTCTCATGGTCACCGTGTTTCGCTTCAGGCAGAGTTTCTCATGCATGAAATGCATTGTCTCTCCCTTTAAGGAGTTTACTGCCTCAGTGACCTTTATATTTGACAAAAAGGCTTTTTAATTCACCATGCTGCCACTTCCCTAAGTGGTTTCTCCTCTGACTGGCATTATCGAATGGACTTTGCCTGTTGATGGGTGCTATTAAGACGTGCTGTCTTGTACATTGAATCAAAACTGTGCTCTTTTATTTGCCTTTATTTTAGTTTTTTACTTGGCTTTAAGTGACAGCGTGTGTACTTACATAGGATAATCACATCGATATATAACAGCCATAGCTATAATGTGAGATGTGGAATTTAGTTCATTTATTCTGTTCCCTGAGATCCCAGATGGGAAGAGTTTGGGGTTAAAAGGTAATAAGAGTAAGCCCTCCCCGATTCCTCTGATGACCTGAGGCCCAGGATTAGATGATGTATTATTTGGCTTCCCGATTACTCCAGTGTTTTAGTGGGTGGGAATTTGCAATGAAGCTTTTGTTCCAAGCCCGTATTTAACATAAAGAGGTTTGTTTTCAGATCCCTGAACAGAACAGAGAAAACACTAGTGAATACTAAAGGAGACTGTGCTTTTTGCCTATGGTTCGTTACCACGGGCAACCAATGCTCCATAGAGGACTTGTGCTTTTCACAGAACAAGAGCAACTCTCTAAAAATTGCTGTAGTGCAGACAGTTAGGATACAGGACCTGGCTTACGTTCATTCCTTGTATAACTTGGGTCAAGTCACTTTATTTCTGCAAGATGCCATATTTATTAACTATGAGGATGTTTGAGCAATGTAATATATGGAAAAGAACTCTGTGTGTTTTAGAGTTGCAAGTATTAGTTATTTTAATACTATCACTGAGATCCTACATTAGTTTGGAAGAAATAGGTTATCTTTAGAATAGACTTCCTTTTTTTTTTATTAATAAGGTTTGTTTTAATCTCTTGACAGACAGGCACCCTGTTAGGCATTTGCTACTTGAAACATTTTTTTTTTTCTGTCAACTCATGACATAGATGCAATTATTTTTATTTTTCATTTATGGAACCTTATCATCTGATAGGCACAGTAGATTATACAGCTTGTGTTTGACAAAGCTGGCGGGATAGCGCACAGGTTTCTCCTACTGTAAAGTCTAAGGGTTGGTTGGTTGGTTTTCAGCAGGAAGAACATGGAGTCAGACGGACAGATTTGTGTCTTCTATTCCCTGGCAAATTTCTTGTGATCTTTCTGGATTTGATCAACAGTCTGTGAAAACATCAGCTCTTTTTTCCTTAGCTCAGAGGAGTGAAAAGCAACCCCCTGCCACAGTACTGAGAATCAGGCGACCATAATAACGAGTGAGGCAGCATGATCAAAAGCAGCTACGTTATCAAAAAAAATTATCACTTTTAACAACGAATTGTGGCTAATTAGACTTTGAATGCAAAATCAAACAAAAACGCATGAAGGCTCAATTTTCCATACAGCTGACAGTCTGACCTTTTTAGTAGTGCGAACAAAAATTATTTTAATTAACATGACAAATCATTTTCCATTATTTTTAGGTAATTGGCTTTGTCTATGAGGAGGCACTGTCAGGGCTTCTCCGGGCTCCATGGCTAGTAACAGCTCACATGTTTAAACTCAAGGAGCTTTCCAGGCAAAGTCCACTCTGTCATGAGATTGTCTCATCTCAGAATCATCATAGCAGAAGCCCGTGGTCCACTTTCTATGTGTGCGTTCTTCTTCCCTCTCACCCTCCCTTCCTTTTCTCTTCTCTCCATCATTTTTCTTTTATTCTATGATTCTTATGCTATTGTAAAACAATACTAAATGTATTAACTATTTTTAGTCCCCTATTTTCCTGTTATGAAATATTCTATGATTTTTTCAGGACTAAATGGAACCGGTTATTTCTGGAGAAGACATAAAGAAAGATGTGCCCTTTCTCCGTCCTCCACTGGTGGCAGAATGCTCCTCCCAGCTGTTTGTGAGGACTGTCTCCCCTTATTTATTCTCAATCTCCCTTCTTCAGGAACCAAGGAGGAGAAGGTGGATAGGTCACCTTGCTCTGAGTGCCAGTAAGAATTGAAAGCATCAATCTGTGCTCTGTACATTAATATAACTGTAGGAAACTGTGAAACTGCAGTGCAGCAAGATCTCCTTAATCTAAACATCTTTGCTCAACCGTATTCCTGGGAGACCCAGAGGGGGCATCTGCTTGTTCCTTGTTTGCCTGTCTAGGGGTGATTTTGAAGACTGGTGGACTAAAGGCAAATATGCTTATATTCTGTTGATAATTATCTGACATATTGTTGAGGTCAAAGATCACCCCCCCTACATACCACACACACGCACACACACACACACACACCATACCACATCACATACAGAAAAAGAGAGAGAGAGAGAGAGAGACAGAGAGAGAGAGAGAGAGAGAGAGAGAGAGAGAGAGAGAGAATCATGTCACGCTGAGGATTGAACCAAGGTCCATATCACTGAGCCAAACCTGTAGCTCCTTTTCTAAATTTTTGAGACAAAGTCTCACTAAATTACTTAAGCTTGGCTCAAACTTGTGATCCTTATGTCTTAGCCTCCGACAGTGCTGAGTACAGGCATGAACCATTACCCCTGGCTATCTGATGGTACTTTTTTGTTTCATTTAAATGTTTATATAAGCAAGATATAAAAATATGACTTCCAGACAAGTCTACTATCTTGGTTACTTTTATCGTTGCTGAGACATGACACCCAAATTTAAGGAAGAATCTGTTTAGTTAGCTCACAATTTGTGGAAGTTTCAGTAATCAACTGGTTCCAAGGCAGGGTGGTATGGTGAGGGGCAGTAGTTCAAGGTGGCAGAAGACAGCAAAAGCAACAAGAGCAAAGAAAAGAGGAGAGCAAGCCTTTTTTCTTCCTTATATTGTATGCAGGATACCCGCCCTAGGGCAAGTGTAGCACTCACACCATCTCCAAGCCCCCTTCTTGCACAGGCTGAGGATGTTTACAAAGTGAAGACCCTGACCCCCCTACTGAGTCAAGCAGCAAATGGTGTAACTGTTTCCTGAGGTGAGGGCATGAAAACAAGAGGTCCAGGTTTAACAAGCTGTCTCTAAAAAGTCTATCCCCATGACCACATGAGGCTTTGGGGGGACATTCAACCACAAACCATAACATGGACTTTATTTAATCTACTAAACAAAAGTTCCTCTGACCGTACACTCCAACTCAGATCCTTTTCAGAGAGGAACCATTATATTTAGTTTGCCTGTTTTTCCATACTTTTTTTCCTGTGGAAAAATAAAATTGTATATATTATTTAAGTTTGCCTATGGAGGTATAAGTACTGTTATGGAACTTGATTTTTTTAAAAAAGACATTTTGCTTTTGAGCAGTTTTAGGCTAGCAGCAACACTGAGAGTGAAGAGCAGGCCTTTCTCATATAGTCCCTGTGTTGACACATGCCTAGCCTCTCCCATTGCAACACCCTCCATCACGGTGGGACATTATGACTATTCATCAACCTTCATTATGTATCACTATTGCCCAAAATGCACAGTCCATAGTTTACCTAAGGATTCATCCTCGATTGTTATAGCTTCTATGAATTTGGACAAATATATTGCATTCATTCATCATTATAGTGTCTTATAAAATTTTTTTTAATTGACAGTATACTTGAGAGAATTTCCCACATTACACATTCTCCTAATTCATTTTAAAACTGCAGCAATGTACTCAACCACAATCCTGAGTTGTCTGTTTCCTCTATTTGAACATTTTGATTGATTTTCAGATTTTGTGATTATAAACAAGACTGTGGACACCATTTTGCACACATATCTCTAGGCATGTGCACTCTTCTGTGAAGCTGTTTCTTTGGGCATATGCCAAAGAAGGAAATTGATGAATTAATATTATTTATATTTAAAATTTTAAAAGATATTGTCACATTGTCCTCCAAAATAACTGTGAAATTTGATACACTTACTAGCAGTATAAAGTATTACTCACATTCTTATATTTTTGAATACTTGATATTATCAAATATTTTGAACTTCTGTCAACCTTATGTGTGAGAAATGTCTCATTAATGCTTGACTTTCATTTTCCTGATGACTAGTAAGGTGAAGTGTGTTTTCATAACTCCTTGGTCATGAAAATTTCTTTTCATTTTGCGTATATCCTTTGTGCATATATCTATGGACACCTTCTGATTCCCAACACCTGCTTCAGGTGAGCCAGCATCTGCTTGACCATAATCTCTAATTGCAGCATGAAATAAGGCTGTGAGATTTAAAGTCTGTCTTAACAATATTCAAGTCCCAGTAGTGTGTGTGTGCATCAGTGAAACAAATCATACATGAGTCCTGATCTGCTTTTTTATCCATCAGATGGGGACAAGAATGCCTATTTATAAGATGTGTTTATGTGTGTGCATGAGTGTTAAGAGGAATCACTGTGTGAAATGGGCCATCAACCATTTCATTCTACCCATGGGAGTTTTCTTTTCTGCCTGATTTAGATCACTGTCTTGCCAAGTTCCAAGCTTGAGTTCTTGGCCTCTGGATTTAGAATTTATCCTACACTCACAGCAATGAGTAGATCCAGCTCACATATTTTGGATAAATTCTGGTGCTAAAGCCAAAGCAATTTGGGGTGTATGTACAATGACTTATTTCCTCTACGTCTTAGTCAGTTTCTTGTTGCTGTGACAAAATACCCAACTCTCACAATGAAAGGAAGAGAGTTTTATTTGGGCTCACGGTTTTCAGAAGTTCAGTGCTTAGTTGGCTGGCTCCAAGGCAGAAACAGCAAGGTTGAAGGGCCAACCTCAGAGGACACCTGCTCATATTATGGCAGTAGAAAAAAGGGAGGATCCTAGAAGGGAGATGCACCTTTCCAGGTCACACTCCCATGACCTGCCTCCTTCAACCAGGCCCTACTTCTTAAAAGCACATCAACTATGAAGCCATCAGAGGACTGATTCACTTTTGAGGAATGCACCCCCTTGAGCCAATCATCTTCCTAACATATGAGACTTGGGAGGGTATTTCAGAACCAAAACTTAATCGTGTACTTTGAATATGAACCTGAACCTCTATACTATCCACTAATGTTGAGGTCTGATGCTGCCTGCCACACCATCGGCAGGACTATTCTCTTAGAGGCCTGGCCTTCCATGCTCCATTTTTCATGGCTCTTTCACTGAGCAAGTTAAAATTTGATCCAGCATTTGCAGATTCCCAAGCCCATGCTCTTATGCAGAGCTGACAAGAATAGCTCCTAAGGTCGGACATTACAAAGTTACTTGACCTCTCTGAAACTCAACTTCCTTCTCAGTCTCTGGAAATATTAATGCCAAGTTCACAATACTCTGTTGGGTTTTCAGATGAAAGTGTGCACTTAGCACTGTGTCACACATGCTCCTTGTGTACTTGTCTCACAAACTATCACAAAACAGCTTTTCATTTGAAGTTCATTTCATTACAATTCCAATAGAGAGCCTCAATACATAATGGTTTTTATTAAGATTCAGTAGGCATTTGACTGTTTTCTTCCTAAGAAATACAACCAGAGGTAAAATGTTAATGAAAAATTCCTATGAAAACTAAAGCAATGTTTGCAAATCATAGTCTTATATTATGGCTTTGGCTATGTGTGCAACGACCTGTTAAAAATTAAAAATTAGCTGCTAGGATTTGAGGAATGAGATTTTATAGAGATTATTAATTTTCTCTAGAGATATATTTCTGGACTAGATGAGAGTTTTCCATGGTCCTGCTGGGTGGATTTTTGCATATCATTGTATCTTTGCCCATCCAGTCATGCCATGGACCAAGGAAAGGGATTCTTTATTTTAAAAAAAAAAAAAAGATGTCAAAGAATTGAGTAAGCTCTGGTAAGTAAGATTTTTCCGTGATATCTAGGAGCAGAGAGAGGCTGGCACTGTTGTTTTAGATGGGAAATGGTGGCATCATATTTAACAGGAGATGATATGACAGTGAACAGTTCTCATGGGAGGTGATGGAGAAAGTGGTGGGATGGTAGACATGGGACATCTCATTGGTTGCAGAAAAGCAGCCGAATGTTCCTTTCAACCTCTGCTGTGCCTTTTCAGGTGGGCTTATCATAGGGACATTGAAGCAGCTCAACACGTTGTCTACCAGATCATCTCTTTGATTGTTTAAAACTATGTGTTGCCCCTTTTTGCTCTGAATTCTGGAGTTATTTTCGTGGTTTCTCAACCAGGACTTAAACAGTTAAAGGGAGGTAAATAAGAAGAGTAAATTTTGGGGAATCCTACCTTGCTCGGTTTCACAGAAGAGGGTAAAGACCTCCCTTTTGAACTCACACAAGACTGTTTTTCCTGAATTAATCTGGCCCTGGAGTCACATGCTAGCTAAATGTTTACTGAGGATGTGTGAGCCTGAAAATGTTAGGCTGGGAGGAGCCCCAGTGGATTTTGCTGTGCTCAGCAAGCATGTTTTCCCCTTGCCTCCCTCTCTCATTCTCAAGCTGTCCTAAGGACAGCCCTGGAATGTATCTTTGTGTGTGTGTGTGTGTGTGTGTGTGTTTTCTTAATTGCCATTTCTTTCCAGCTGGAATCCAGCTTTTCCTTTCACGTGGTGAAAAGCATCCACAAATATGTTATAGAGGATGTGCTAATTAATAGATGTCCAAACATCTGGGGAGAAACAAGTAAAGTTACAGTTAACACGCTATAAACAAATACAGAAAGGGCGGACAGTTTGAGCACATCAAAGAGACTGCTTGGAGGAATATACTGTATACTCTCTTTGCACCTGTTTATTAGCACAGTTTTGTTTGGAAAGGAAGATGATTTTGCTTCACTCTCTGTATCCTAACATAATGCCTGATTCTATCAGCTAAGACTTCATAGACTCTGAATGGAATGTCTCTTAGGGAAGGGAGAAGTGATGATTCTAGTGGCAGTCTGCAGACATCCAGGGGCCCATCTCTGTTCATTTTGTGTGTGTTTGTACACATAGAAGAATCAAAATGTTTCAACTCTTATCTTTCAGCTAGCCTGAAATTATAATTTCATTCCTCATTCTCTTTTATTTAACTAATTCCCCATACCATGTACCAGGAGATCTACAAAAGCAACAGCAATAATAAATAATAAGAGATTAACATGAATTGAGTACCTGTTGAGGACCAGACCAGCCCCCTATATGCTTCATGTACTTTATTCTATTTGCAGTTTATAGCATCCTTAGGAGTGAGGTACAGTACTCTTCCCAGTTTACAGAGAAAAAACCTAAGGGACAGAGAGATTAAGTAACTTGGTCAACATTAACATCTCTTTATGGCATGACTACTATTCATAGTTCAATCCCAACCTTTACTTGCTAACTTCTGCCAACATTCATCCAGTGTATTTGCTGACACTGCACTTTCCTGTTTCGCTCTTATGTTGGCCACTTCTAACTTTTTCATCACATGATCTACTGAGATTGTGATTGTTGGGTCTTTACCAAGGATTCTTCTGGCCCTGGCTGCCTCAGCCATTGAACTGTGCTAATGACTTTTGCAATGAAGACCTAATTCCAGACCTTAATCTAGGACCTTCCCAAGTCTTTCTGCACTGTAGCACAGGCAGGATGCCTGCTTGCTGTGTTTTTATGTACATATTTCAGTAACTTTAAAGCTGAACTCAGCAGAGGGGGGAAATGCTCAAACATCATTGACTCCAGAGTTATTTGCAGACATAACTCAGAACATAAGGTTAATAAGGCATAAGATTAATATTAGAGACTTAAATTTTGCTATCCTTTACTGTCTGAAGATAGTGTTCAAATACCTTAACATTGATATAAGACTGTGCTCACCTACTACTAGTTTAAAGGTCCAGTTTCATTGCACACTCTCCCCACCATGTACCTGAGTTTCCAGTTATCAACCTGACTTTGGGTCTGAAAGTTTCCTGGAGATCTCCCTCTGGTGTGCCTTGTCTTCTGTTGATCATGAGAATTTTCACTTCCATGTGTTTTGCGCTTTCAGTCCATCTGGTTCTGACATTAATATAGTCTACTTTTAACAAGTCCAAAGTATACATCTCTCACCCCAATCTTGCCCTGGAAACCAACATGTTGCATTGCATAACCAACAAACTTACTTTATTCTCAGCAACTCTCAGAGCACCTGAGCCACTGGGTAGTCTACAGTCATGGTTATTTCCACAGCAACATCCAGTGGAAAGTGTTAGAATGGGTAACATCCACCTAAGTTCAAAATGAAGAGGAGTATGTTCAGTGTGGGACTGCATCTAAAAAAGAAGGGAAACCAAGTACCTGCCCATAATGACTGGGCTTCTAACCAAGGTATGTGCTTGTAGAGCTCTGTCCTCCAATAGTGGACCTCACTTAAAAATATACAGTGGCAAATTAGCCTGGAGCCTCTTGTAAATTGTAGAGAAAGTTTCTTGAGAGCAGGCTCCTTGTTTCTTGTTTGGTTCTGTGTTCCCAGCACTGAGAATAGTGCCAGGAATATAGAAGATGCTCAGTAATATTTGGATAAGCATGACAGAACGAATATCTATTCTTCTGAAGTCTACTGTTAGGTTTACTCTAATGAAGTTAATATTAGAATTAACTAGATAGCAAAAACTGGGAGTAAAAAATAGGATCCAAAATGTATTCATTTAAAAAATCATTACTTACTATCAAGATAGCTGTTTGCTGAACTTGTACTACATGTAGGGACATCTAAGTTTACTTCTTATATAAATCCTGCATAAAGACATTAGTATTTTCTCCATCTCACAGGGAAGACTTTGACATACAGAGTCTATGTAATGAGCAGATGAGCACAGTGATGTAGTCACAATAGAATTAAGCAGAGCAGGGATGATACACTGTGTGTCTCAGGAAACAAGTGAGTGACTAGTAATCTCCATGCCCAGAGTGAGCAACTGGAAATGGCAAGGACTGGGATACAGCTAATGACAAATATTGGTCCATGTAGCTCCAAGATAACATTCAAGATCCACTAAAAGGATGGCTGCTTAATTCATATTTCACCCTGGGATACTTTTTAAAATAATGTGTGCAAAAGGCACGCACTGGGTCAATTGAGGTACATAGGCCTTCTGTCTCTCCATCCTAACCTATGTTGTGTGGGTTCTGGTGACACCAAGCATCATTTTTACTCCTCTGTCTTCCACTTTTCCAACTGACTGTATCCACCTGATGTCCATACAACATAGTAAACATATTTTAAATTGGGTTGGCAATCTACTAACAATTCTGACTTTGACTTATCATTTTTAGGAAGCATGAGAATACAATATTCCCATCTTATGGGATGCTTTGTTAGCATTGTCAATAACTCAACATAACATAAATAAAAATTTTAAAGTAATGTAAATAATGAATGCATAATACCAATAGCAGACACAAAACCAGAAAACAAAACAAGAAGTTTGGTAATGAGGGTTAAGGTTCTTGTCCTGATAGATTTGGTGCAACCATAGGAAGTCGCCTGCTTATGTATCTTTGTCCTGGTTTCAAAATAAATAACCCATCTTTGGGGATCATAAAAATCTCTTTCAATTACTCACTTTCCAAAACATACCCACCAAGCTTGTCCTATCAGATTCTCAAAATGTTGTCCAAATCATTGTGCTCTCCGCAGAGCAGACGACCTGAGGAGACGTGTTTGACAGAGAATTAAAATGAGACACTTCCCAGCCATAAAGAGATCACAGGAGACAGAAAACGAGCTGTGCTGAAATGTGTTACTTTGCGTGATTTTGCTGTAATTACATGTCAGTGAAGATGAGGATGAGGTATAATCCATTTGAAATAGCTATATTTTCTTTATTAAAAAATCTAAACTGCTCCTAAAACAGTTTAGATTAATAGATTTACTGTAAAATAGTACAGAGTTCATATGTGCCCATGGTTAGTTTCTTCTCTTACTAACATCAGATATTTATCACAATTAATAAACCAATAACAGCACATTATTACTACTTGAAGTCAAGTTTTTCTGAGATTTCTGTTTGAAGATCCAGTCCCGATCACTGCATTCCATTTCAGCACCATGTCTCTTTGGGCTTCTGTTGCCTGTGATATTTTCCTCCATGCTGCTTGCTGATTATGATCTTGATGGCCTTGAAGATTATTAGATATTTTAAAGAATGTCTCCTAATTGGAGTTTACATGATTGTATTTTAATTGTAGTGATTTAAACTGGAGTAATATTGTCTTGGGTTAAGATGATCATAGAGGCAAATGGCATTTTCACCATGTCATATCAGTACAACTCCTAACATCTAATGTTTCCCTTGATCCCTAGGACTGAGGTCATGTTGTTAACTTTTTCCACAGCTTTTACTCTCATTCTCTATAATGTCCATATGTATGAGGGTCACTAAACATTGTGTGTAATTAAGGAGCACAGAGTTATACAGTATTCTATATTCTATATATGATATAAACTCTGGAATTCTTTTCCAGTGCAACTTCTTTATTCTCACTACTTATTTGTTCAATTATTTATTTACATAGTATTATCTCATAGTTATTTATTTTATACTTTAGATTATAATCTAATTCTTACTTTACTAATTTTGCTGCTCAAAATTTTCCCAGTTATGGCCCTCTGGGGCTCTTTCAGTTGGCTCTTGCATTCTTCTGAGGTACCCCCACCATTGTAGGTTTTTCCCGTTTGTTTTCAACACTTGATTGCTATTTGGAATGACAGTATGTTCCAGGATCATCCTGTATATTTTCTTCTCCAGTCCTAGAGCCAGTTATTTTGCCAAGAAGTCCTCATTTTTGTTACTGGAAAGGATATTAGAAATAAAGATCTGAATATCAGCTATTCTCCTTGTTAGCAGAGTGTCACTGCTTCTAGACCTTCTTCAATGACAGATCAAGGATATATATTTGTGGGTATTACCTAATGTGTACATACATATGCATGGATACTTCTATATATAACTATCTGTACATATGTTAAGCTAAATATAAGTGCATACTGTTGTGTCTAATTCTAATTCATCACCAGGGAATTATCCTAGTCTCTTCCCCTTATTTATGTATATATTTCCACTCCAGCAATGAGAAACATGGCTTTTACCATTCACCATTCACTTAATTACCTGTGCAATTTCAGTTTACATCTATCATGGTATCAGAATGTCACTTTGTGGGTTCCATGATTAACACTTCTTCCAGAATAGAGTACATAAGTTTCTTTTGTATTTTCTTTTTTACTTTAATTTTATAGAATCCACATATTTCTAAAGTCATTAAGGTAAAAATTTATCATCCTATAACTTTAATAAGATTGTTTCAAATATTTATAGTTAATCCAGATTATTTTACAACTTTCTACGTTTCATCTTGAAATTTTGAATCTATTAGTTTATTAAAATTTATGTCTATTGAGGCTTACTGCTTGTTGTGAAGTCTTATTGGTTTTGACAAATGCTCAATGTCTTGAAATCTTCATTCCATCACATTGAAACAGAATAGATTCACCATATTGAAAATCACCTATACCTCACTTATTAAACCCTCTCTGGTCAAAACCCTGGCAAGCAATGAGCTATCAACTGTCTATATAATTTTTTTTTCTTGTATATCATATAAACAGACATATAGTATGTAGCATTTCCACGTTGGTTCCTTTAATCTATCAATGTGTATATGAGATTCAACTATTTTTCCATAACTGAATAATTTATTAATTTTTATCACTGAATAACATTCTGCTTTACATATAGACATTAACCTATTGCAAGATATTTTTGTTGCTTTCTTGTGCATACATAAGTTTTCAAATTAGTTGGGAAATATCTAGAATTGCAATGGTGAGACCATGTATAGCTTTGTAAGAAACTGTGAAATTGTCTTCTCAGGTGACTGTTACATTTTGCAGTCTAATGAGCAATGAATAGGAGTTGCTTTGTATCCTAGTCAGCATTTGGTTTTATCAGGTTTTAGATTTTAGCCACAGTAATAAGTCTCTAGTAATATCTCATAGTTGTTCTAATTTAGAATACTTTAATGACAAATGATGTTGAGCTTTTTATACATAAATCTTCAATCTGTATATATTCTTTGTCAAGGTAGTTGTTCATAGCTTTCACCCACTATTTAATTGGGTTGTGTTATGTTCTTATTGTTGAATTTTAAGAGTTGTCTGTATATTTGCATATAAATCCTATCAGATACATGATTTGCAGATATTTTCACCCTTTGTGGCTTTTCTTTTTATGCTTTTAACAATGTCTTTCATAAAGCAAATTTTTTAATTTCAGTGAAGTTCAAATTAGCAAGTCGTTTTTCATGGCTCTTTGCTATTCATATAATATATAAGATTAATCATCAAATCCAGTGCTATTCCTATGTTTTCCTCCTTATCTTCTAGTTTTATAGTTTTGTACAATAAAGTTAACTCTATGATCCATTTGGAGTGATTTTTTTTTATAGATCTGCATTCAGATTCTGTTTTTACATCTGTTTTACCTATCTTTCCAGAGCTATTTAATAAAATGCCTACCCTTTCTCCACTGAATTGTCTGATCTCTTGTCAAAGATTGGGTGACTATACTTGTGTGGGGTTACTTTTGGAGTCTCTGTTCTGTTCTTTTTAACTATTTATCTACTCAATAATATCATGGCATCTTGGTTACTGTAGTTTTATAGAAAATCTTGTAACCAAATAGTTAAGTTCTCCAAATTTATTCAATATTTGGCTGGCCATTCTGTTTCTTTGCCTTTCAATATGACTTTAGAATCTATTTGTTGATGCATAAAAAATAATTTTCTCATATTTTCTTTAGCTTGTGTTGAATCTGTAGCTTAATTTGGAAAGAATTGACATTTTAACACTATTGAGACTTCCAATTTATAAACATGAAATATCAATTTCAGATTTTCTCTGTTATTTTATGAATACGTTGTATTTGTGGGCATATAAATTCTGTATATAGTTGGATTTAGATCTAAGTATTAGGAATCATATTACAAATGATATTTTAATTTTTTTTCAAATTCTTGCAGATTAAAAGAGCTGCGGAGGCATGGCTAGCCCCATCCAGATATTTATGTATGTACTAGACCTGCTAAAGAGCTGTGGGCATCATAGGGAACCCACTCTAGGGCAATGCTTAGTCGGAAGATGTGGCAGGACTGTTCTGAAAGCCCAAAATTAAAGCTACCAGCGCACAACACTAGTCTGGAAGAGCTGCAAGCACGAGAAGCTGATGCCTGAGAACTACTGAATACAGTTCCCAAGTACATGAGGGCAGTGCTCCTTGAGTTCCTGGGGAAACATACCCAACCCTACTGTGCTTTGAAGGACATGAACTCTAAGATTACTCCTAAGCCTTAAGATTTAAAGTTGTTTGCTTTCTTGTACTTTGTGCTTCCTTAGGGATAGTTACCCCCTTTTTGTTGCTTATTTCTCCCTTTTGTAATGAGAATGTCTACCTTGAACCATTGTTGTGCATTTTGGAAATGCATAACTCGTTTTGATTTCAAAGGCTTGCAGTCAAAAGGGAAATTTCTATGTGATGAATCATGCCTTGATTTCATCCATATCTGATGTAGATGAGACTTTGGATTTCTTGATTTGATGCAGGAATGACTTAGGTTTCAGCCTTCTGGAGCTTTTGGGATGGATTAAATGTATTTTGTATTTGAGAAAGGCATGAGTTTGGGGGTAGAGGGTTGGAATGCTGTGGTTTGAATGTGTCCTCCAAAGGCATGTGTTGGAAACTCAAACCCCACTGTAATGTGCTAAAAGGTGAGAGCCTTAAAAGATGATTAGGCCATGTGGGATATGCTCTTATAAATTGAGCACAGGTTTGTTTGGTATAAAATGCCAAGTTCAGCCCTTTTTCTCTGCTGCGCTCCTCCTTCTTCCATGAGATTAGGCAGCCTACATATCCACCCCGATGTAAGCCTCATAGACTCAGATTTCTCATCCTCCAGAACTCTAAGAAATGAATGTCTTTTCTTTATAAATTACCCAGACTCAGATATTCTAGTGTAACAACTCACAATGAAGACACTTTGCTGTAAATGTGGCAGGATTTGTGGTCCTTGTTACTGGACAAATTGATAGCTAATGACTTGGACTCTTATAGGACTAACCTTCAGCCTGACCTCTAAAGCATCAGGTGAATTCAGAGAGTGGCAGCAGAGATCTGCTCACAGAGGACAGAAACTACCTCAGGAATGAACTGGTAGAAACAAATAAAGAGATTGATGAGTTCATGGAAGATGACAGTGGATTGGATGGAGCATGAAAACCTGCTGGTCCTGCAGTCTTAAGATAAACCCACATTTTAATAACATTTACCTCTAAGAGTGTTTAGGAGTCTTCATATAGTGAAGATCTGAGTAGCACCCTTTCCTGGCAAAGTCAGAAGACAAAGGGTAATTGTGTGAAATATGGCAATAACCTTTCTTATAATAAAGGACTACTCTTTAGACTTGTGCAGAGAAGTAGGGGAATGAAATACCTCTTGTTCTAATTTCCTCTACTCTTCCACTTCTACCAAAACAGAGGGAAACTATGAAAGAAGAAACCCTTCTGAAGCTCATAGGCCAGAAAAGCAAACCAACTGAAAGACTGAGATTTAAACGGAAGGTTATAGAACACTTTTCTTTTTCTATTTTAGCGCTATGTCAACATGGCCCCAGTATAATAATAATTTTATAGGTTACAACGTGAATTATTGCAAAATACAGACTACCTCTGAGGATGAGTTCTCAAAGAAGATAAATTAAGAGAGGAGACAAAATCAAGCACACTGGAGGAATTTGAAGGTCACTCGCCCCTGTAATTACAAGGAACATCCAATAAAAACAAAACTCCTAGTCAAAACTAACATGCAATTTCAAAAAAAGACCTCTTTATCTTAATTCCTGTTACCAATCTATCATGTCTAGTATTTAACAAAATATAAAGCATGCTAAATATTAGCAGAAAAATCTGAAAATGCATTAGATGTAGTCTAAAATATGACACAAATGTTGGAATCATAAAATAGGAAATCTAAAATAATTATAATTCATATATTAATAGTTCTAATGGAAACTATTAGACCACATGAAGGAATAGATGTGTAATGTAAGCAAAAAGAGGAAAACTCTAAGAATGAAATAATAGGAAAAGTTAGAAATGAAAACCTAACTTCAGCAGAAATAATCATTCTATTGTACTCATCACCAAACTGGTCACAGTTCAGCAAAGAATTATTGAATTTGAAGATAAGTGAGTAGTTATTTCACAAACTGAAATGAAAATAAATTAAAATATTTTAATAAAGAATGGCACATTAATTATGAGATAATTTCAAAAACTGTTATATATGTATATATATTCAGAATTAGAGAAGCAGAGAAAAGAGTGAGTGAAACAGATGAGACGTATGACAACACTAGTGGAAAATTTTCCAAGATTAACAGCAAATATGAAGTTGCAGATCCAGAAAGTAAAGATAATACCACGCAGAATAAATACCACAGCTATATTTATATACATTTTTGCCTAAATTTCAGAAAGCAAACAAATGAAATATTGAAAGTAGCCAAACGGGAAACAATCCCACATACAGAGGAACTTAGATAAGAATTACAGTAGACATCTCAAGAGAAACCAAGCAAGTAAGAAAAGAATGAAAAAAAATATTCAGAGTATTAAAAGAAGAAAACCCCACCAACCTAGGTTTCAACATGCAGTGAGACTACTTTTCAAGAGAAATAAAAAGATTCTCAGACGAACCAGCAGTGTTGGACTTCATGCCTGGCTGGCTTGCTCTGCAAGGTGGGTAGAAAGATTTGTTTCAGGCAAAAAAATAATACCAGCCCCATTCTCATAACTTTAAAATTCTAATCATTTCCTAAAAGCCCCACCTTCAAATATCTTTAACATATGTGTTTGACAACAATGAGTTTTGGAGAACACAAACATCCATGCCATAATACTGTCTATGTTCCCACCAACCACGTAAGTAATCTCGAAGGAGCTTCAGATTCTTCCTATAGTTGTTCACTTCTCCTGAGCCTTTGGTAGAATCATCCTCCAGCTCTGATCATGGCAAGACAGGGTCTTCTACCATCGGCATCAACACTGTCCCAACCTTTCTTTGCTCCCCACTTCCTCACCTGCTCCCATATTCCCAGGTATTTGTTATAGAAAAGTTTCACCTCTCAATACCATTTTCTGTCCCAGTCCATTCCTTTTTCTTTTTATCTTTCTGCTACAACAGAATATCTGAGACTGGGTGATTAACAATAAAGTGATAGAGTTTTATTTTCTGGAGGCTGGGAAGTCCAAGACTGAAGGCCTCCCATCTGACAAGGACTTTTGCGTGATGCCATCATATGACAGCAGAGAGACAAGCAAGAGAAAAAAATAAGGAGCTCAACTTGACCTTTCATAATGAGCCACTCCCTCAAGAATGGTCAAAATCTATTCAAAAGCGTAAAGCCTTTACAGCCTGATTCCTTCTTAAAATTCTCACCTCTTCACCTTATTGGGCATTAAGTTTACAACATTCTCCTTTGGGAAGAGCCAAGGTCAATCCATAGCAGAGAGGCTAAGAGTGATGGCTGCATTTGTAAGGAATGGAAACATCAAAAACAACAGAGGAAAATCTCTCTCACACTTGGGCTGTGCCTGACTCCAGGCCTGTGGTTGGAGAATCATATCAGTAAGTTTGCTTAACCTGATGTCACCCTGGACATATCTCCTTTTAATCAGAAGTTTGAGAAGAGGGAAAAGTGGAGCCTTTGTAGATTGGCTGTATTTAATTATGTAAAAAGGAACAGTCCCTTTTCCCTTTATGCTCCTACTCAACACTTCTGACACCAAATCTATGTTTTTTCCTTTTTCATACAAATCAATTCTTCTATACACAGTGAAAATTTAACTCAATCCAATTCTGATAGAGCTTGCCCAGAGTTAGTGCACAACCCACAGGATAAGTGTTCGCTTTTTCAGATGTCAATCATAATTCTGTACCTCCCCATCTTCTGTCTGACCAGTGCTAAATTGAGAGTGTGAAGATTCCTCAAAAAAATAAAACTAGAAATTTCGTTTGAGCCAGGTATCACCCACCCCTCTAGGTATATTCCCAAAACAGTTAAAGTGATACATGCATACTCATGTTTATAACAGCACAATTCAGAGTAGCTAAATCTTGAAAGGAACCTATACATCCATCAATAGACAAATGGATAAAGGAAATGTGTTTACATACAATAGTGTACTACTCTGCCATAAAGAAAGATGGGTCATTAGTAGGAAAAATGTACTTTGAGACCATAATATTTTTTTATTTTATTTTTTATTTTTTTT
>NW_004955416.1:17538249-17539796 GCF_000276665.1 Chinchilla lanigera
TTGGAGGATTTGTCTGATAAACCGCACAGGGGTTGGACTGCAACCAAAGGAAATGGGCACAGGAAGCCTAGTCAAGAGGACCAGTGCCAGGTTCAGGATGGTGATAAGGAGAGGTAGTGTGTTTCTTCATTAAGAACTGGTCAGAAAAGGATCAGGGAATTGTGGTTTCTAATGGAGGCAGGAAGAAGTTGAAGGTGTGGGGAAGAACAGGAGCTACACTGACTGGTAGATACAGAGTTATTGTTTTGAACCCGTCAGTCTTGGGATAGCTAAAGGAGGCCCTGAATAGGGGGATGCTGATATAAAAGTAGAAAAGAAGTGATGGATACACTTTCTTCTGCTGTGGCTTGATAGTAAATGTTGTCTTAGTCACTTTCTTACCACTGGGACATAATACTCCACACCCACGACCTAAAGGAAGCAGTAGAGATTTATTCTGGCTCATGGTTTCAGTTTATGATTAGTTGACCACAAGGTACAAATATAATGACAAAAAGGTATGGTGAAGGCAAGTTTGCTGTGCCTGTAGCAGCTACAAAGCAGGGAGCCAGGGACAAGAATATGCCCACCCAGGTCACCCCAGTGACCTACCTCCAATCAGGCCTTACTTCCCAAAAGCACATTCAGCACTTACCGCATCTGTGGGTGAATCCACTGACCCAGTCACCTTCCACACACATGAGACATTTGGGGAAAGCCTAGATCTAAACCATCACAGATGCCCAGTCTTTAAAATGAGTATAGCATCAGACTATCTCATAGTGGAGTGAAAATTAAATAATGTAACATGTGCAAGGTCCTAAGGACAAGCCTCCTTCTCAAAAAAGTGACTAAAAATATTAGCCATTATGATCACAATTCCCCTCAGAGGAGGAAAGCTGAACCATACTTATTCTGTGAACTTGGATTTGAGAAACATCTCTGAGCATATATTTGCATTAGTACTTATAACACTGAAAATTAAATTAATAAACTAGGGCTGGGGCTGTAGCTCAGCAGTAGAGTGCTTGCCTAGCATGTAGAAGACCCTGAGTTCAATCCCCCAGTATGACACAAAAATAAATAAATAAATAAACAAATTGATAAACTAAGCATACAATTTATTGTGTATTTCTGGAATTACAGAAGAGAGCAGCAGGAATCATCCAAGGGGTCAAAGTATCATTGCATGCCAAGGGCCTTTACCTCAGGAATTATGGAAATTAAACTAAAGGAAGAGTACAAATTTATAGGAAAAGCTTTAATTAGAAAGTAAGAGAAAACAGGAAAAAGATTCCATCTTGAGCAGCGGTAGAAGGCATAATCTGATGAAAAGGATGAGCCTGGCCCGTTAATGAGGGAAAGGAAGCAGGTTTCCATGTTGTTGTGACAGGCTGGATTCTGTTCAGTCATTACCTCCATCTTGATTTTGCAGCCACAGAGGAATCTTCACCACGTGAAGAGTAATTTAGTTCCGGGGCTGGGGATTTAGCTCAGTGGCAAAGCGCCTGCCTGGCAAGCGGAAGGTCATGAGTTCGGTTCCCGGTACCGGAGAAAAACCAAAAAAA
>NW_004955416.1:17545666-17645284 GCF_000276665.1 Chinchilla lanigera
CATATTGATATCATCAAAGTGGTTTCTCATGAAAACAGATAGAGACATGCAATAATGATCAATCAAGGACTTACTGACAGTTTCTTTCAGCAAAGAAATAGAAGACAGTAGAACAACTATGTTAACTATCCTGTATATACATACATACAAAATTTCTCCTTCTTTCCCTTCTCTTTTCCCACATCCTAGCTGCCCTTTACCCTTAAGTGTTTTCCTACCATTTCACAATGTCTATCATACTTCCTAGTTTAAATTAACTCTTTCAGGTTAATATTAAGTGAAATAAAGGAGACACACAAAGCTTAACTATCATATGGTTTCTCATATGAGAAATCCAAATTATAAATGAAGAGCGAAATAAAAGACAGATCGTAGGAGTAGGGAGACACATCTTTCTCAAATGGGAAGGGAATCAGGAGATGGACAGAGTGGGGAGGAAGTGGGAAGAAAAGGGGATGAAAAGGAAATAAGGTATAGTCCATACCTGCACAGACTCCACACAAGGAATATAAACATTATGTAGAGCAAACAGGGACTAATGAAAAAAAAAAAATCAGGAATTCCCATGACGACTTCCTAGCATCAGGTAATTCACAGGAATGACTAATAAATTTTACATGTGCTCACTAGCTTTTAACAAAGGATTCCATTCAGGAACAGCCAAATAGAAGAGATTATTACACAAAGACTGTGGGAAGTACAGCACTTCTTTAACCTCTACAGGCTTGCCCCCTTTTCTCCTCCACGCGGTCACCATCCGAGACTCTCCGTGCCCCTTCACTTGGAGTTTTCTCGAGGCTTTCTTACACAAATGTAATTGAATAAAGCGTTGAAGAATTGTGATTAAAATTAATGTCCAGCCTCTCTCCCCTCTCCATAGGTCAATGGGTGGTACAGACGGTTCTAACTCTATAATCACATGATTATTCCCTGTGGCAACCAGCACCTTATTAGTATAAGCACCAGTAAGACTGAAAGGGGCTTTTAATGAATAACAGGAGATGCTTCTTTCATTTCTATCAGGAAATCTCAGCATTTTAAGATGTCTGCAAGGAACCAAGAAGACCAAATATGTATTTTGTATTCTATACCAATATCACAAGATGTCACCATTATATTTGCATTTGATAACTTTTGCTTAAAGGATGTTGTAAACTGAATCATGTAGCAGTTTTCTCCTTACCATCCCTTGTGTGTCCACACCCATTTTTATTGTGTTGAGCTGCATAATTTTATCTAACTTCATTTCCACTCTCCAGAAGAATCTATGGATACCCACAATTCCAGCTTTTTTTCTTTAACTGGAATATGGAGTCACAGCGATGCCCCACGTTCCTGGTTCTGGAAAGTCAAATAAAGAACCCTAGAAAGAACTTGTAGGAAGCAAAGAATAGTTAAGGAATTCTGACGTCACAAAACTCCCCTTCCCCAACCACTTCCTATTAAGAAAAAAACATGCACAGAATGATAAAACTTTGTCCAGAGTTTTAAAAATCCCAAAGGGATTGTAAATGTTCACTATTAGAGCACACACATTTACACACAAAGAGATTTGAAGGTTTTCTGATTTCAATTAAGATTATTATCGCCCTCGGAGTGATGGTTTCTCTTTTTTTCTCCAGAAATCCCTTTGGCTAATCTATTTTAAAAGAGCATCAGCTAGGGATAACTAGGCTTATTTGTATGGAGTCTACTTTCCCTCCAGGTCTCTTTGTCTTAAATTCTGAAGTCCCTTTTTCTATCTTGCTAAAGGTTAGCTGCTTCAAATCAAGGACATAAGTCATTGTTACTTTTCATGGGAAAGATAAGGCTTTTATAGCAAAAGTATTTAAGATCTTAGAAATAAGGTATAAGTCAGAGAGTACATTCAAGCTTGTGAAAAATGCTATCCATATCAGACGACTGAGATCAAATTTCTCTCATATCTATTAATACCTGAATTTCATGGGCCAAATGACCAAATCTCTGAGCTTCACTTTCTTTACTTGTCAAATGGATATAATAGTGCTTGCTGTCATCTGACAAGTTATTGGAAGGCCTTACTTACATGTAAGAATATCAACTATTTATTAAGCATCATGTGCATAAATGTTTGCATTATAGCAACCATAAATGTTTGTATTATGGCAACTAGTGCAGCATTAGCATCTGTGGGAACATGTGACACTCTGGAATGTGACTTGTACCCCATTTCTGAAGAAGATTTTCAATACATAATGGAAATAGTGAAAAACTGATCTTTGAGGCGTTTAATGGCACATCCAATATTATACGTTCAATTTTCCAACAAAGAATATTTCCAGAGCAAAACGCTACTTTGACCCAAAGTTTCTTACAAGTTACTCAAAGAGAAAGTATTTAAATCTATCATCGAATAGGTATGCACTGGTCATTTATTTTGGATGAAGAAAAATATTACTAGGCACGAAATTCAAATAACATTGATTAATACTTTAAAGTATTATTCCTCTGGACTATTTTTAGAAACCTTTCCCTATATGTGTGATCTGTTTTACCTGTTGAGATCAACATACCTAGTAAGATCTAGCAGAGTACATTGGCCCTGTTCTGGCCCCAATTTCAACTCCTCTTAACACAGCAGAAGAGTTTACATTTAGAAAAGTGTGTGTATCCCTTATAGTAGTATATTCACACTGAATGTGTACATGGTTATTTTAAAATCTGTCAGTCTGAATGTATTTTCAGCTTTTTATTGATGTTACTCGTGACCATTGGAGGTTTGTTTTTTCCTTGCCTTGCCCACTTGGAGGGTCTCTTCCCACACTTGAACTTCTAGCATCTCAGTCCCATACATCCAGAATTCACTGGGAAATTCAATTCAATTCCACATTAGCAATTTCAGAGCATCCTAATGATGCTTTTTCAACAATCCTAACACACCTTGAAATTACAAAAGAATACTTCTGTCTTTTTGGGCAATTTGAAAGATTCAGCTCTCTTCTTTGCACACCCCTCTCCTCAAATTGCCCTCACAGGATAGCTGTCTATCACTAGGTGTTACAGCTCCACCAACTCTTGCCCTCCACACTCACCACCATGACCTGCCAGGGAAAGCTAAGCTCTGCAATGATCCATGGATGTGTCTGCAGTCATGCATACAATCCCAAATTTGGGGCTGAAGTGCTTAAGCCTTCTAGGTCCCCATCTGCATTCAAGTTAGATGAGTTTGAACTCCAACTTCTAATAGTTATTTCAAAAGTTGAAAGTATATGATTTCACTATGAAATGGATTTTAAAAACAGGGAGACATAGACAGTTTTCCACAGCCCACTAGCATGATGCTCTTCCAGCATAAAGAAATTAAAATTGTCCCCTCCTCTCGATTCATAAAGTGTTCACAGTGACGGAGTGGACGCATGTAAGTAAAGTTCTTATTGTAGCTTCTTAAGACTTCTTTTGCTTTCATGAAAGTGTGATTTTTCAAAAATATAATATAGGGGCTGGGGATTTATCTCAGTGGCACAGTGCCTTCCTGGCAAGTGCAAGGTCGTGAGTTCAATTGCCGGTATAGGAAAAAAACAAACAAACACAAAAAGTAAAAATTATATGAGATGAGATGGGACTATCAAGTGCACCCGTGTAATCACTAGCTAAAATAAGATAGACTATTTCTATCTTCTCAGAGTTCTTTGTGACCCTTCCTAGTCAATTACATCCAAAATCATAAACAGGAAATAATTTTTCTGATGGTGCATATAGTTTAATGTCTGATTTCTTATGCATGACAGTCTATATTTTATATTTATTTATATGTTTGTTACTTGCTATTACTGTAGATTACTTCATGGTACAGATAAGCCATAATTTGTTTATCATGTATCTTCAGATATCTGTTCTCATTTGGGGCCATTGTGAAGAAGGCCATTATAAATTTTCCTAAGTCTTTTGTAGATTCACATTTTCATTTCTCTTGAGTACAGAGCTAGGATTGAAAGTGTAAGGTTACAGGTTGTATGGATACTTCATTTTATTTTTAAAAAACATTCAAGATGGTCAAAGCATTTTTCAAAATGATTTCTACAGGTCATGTGTGAGACTCTGGCTACTTCCTTTCCCTCATAAAATTTGGTAGCATTAGTCTTTTTATTTTAGCCATTCCAAAAGGTGTGAAATGGCTTTTTATTATAGTTTAAGTCAAGACAAAATTATAAAATATTCCATTTTGAAGTAACAGCATGGATATTTCATTTCCCTGATGACTACTTCAGTGACTTACTATGAGCTCATCGCTCATTCTTGAGTGTTTTGATGATATTTCTATTTTAAGTCTTGCAATCATTTAAAATTGGATTTTGTCTTTTTTGAAATTTTGGGATTCTTTATATATTCTGGGAATAATTTTGGTCCAATAATATATATTGCACATATTTTCTTTTTGTCTGTGCTTTGTCAACTTATTTACTTAATCACACACTTTGATAGGTATACATTTCTAATTTTGAAGAATATCTATCACATTTTTCTTTGTAAATAGTAGTTTTGTATTCTAAGAATTTTTTCCGTAACCCAAACTGTTAAAGATATTTCCTCCTATTTTCTTTTAGGTACTTTATGTTTTTAACTTTTACATTTTGAACTCTGTAATATGTCAAGTTAGCTTTTGTTTCTGGAGTGAGTTAGGGACCAATAATTGCACAGTAAAATTGGGTATCTATTTGCTAAGGTCCCATTTATTGAAAAGTATTTTCTTACCCCACATATTTGGCATGACACCTGAGTAGCCCATCTGAAATATTAGAAAATGGTATTCCTGGCATCCATGCATTTTTCTAAGACCTGGGCATAATTTCATGCATAGTTAAAATATGATGGATCCTGTCACCATGCCTTTTCACATGAAAGTTTTTCTTTAGTACTACCCAAGCACAGCTTAATATTCTTAGAAACCTTGCTTGATTTTGCCCATACGGTGTGGCTAAATGCCTTTTTAGGGGTATCTTTAGCTCAGTGAATTGCTCTGTCAAAATACTTGTCTCATGGCATACTAATTTTCTCATAACTCAATTGTCTTCCCAACCAAGCAGTAACTTACTTGTAAAAAGGCCTATTTTTTTATCCCTGAATCTTTATTACTCAACACTGTCACATGAAAAAAAGGTAAATATTTAGTTCATGGTTTTAGACAAATTTGACTTTTCTGTTATTATTTTACATGAGTAGTAAAGTGTAGCAATAGAAAACAGACTTTTAAATAATGTAATTTTGATTTCAAATCTTATTTCTGCTATTTAGCTTATTCACCTGTAATATATAAATAACTAAAGTGTCTTTCTTTTTTGTTCAATGTACTTAAAAGAAATCATATCCAATGTATGGTAGCTGCTAAATAAATGAGTATGAGTATATTATTCTTTTGGTGTAAAAGGGACAAATGAAAGGCGAATATTAGAGTTCACTAGTCCTTGCCATGGTATCCAGGAAGATTTGACTTAATAGTTAAGTTGAAAACACAGTGCTATTCTTTATCCATAAATACACAGAGCCACAATTTTGGTGTAATATCCATGAAGTTACTTAAAAATGGAATATTTTATAGCTTTGTCCTACATCTACCAAATAATACCAAGAGTAATGAAGCCAATCAAGAATCAAATCATAGAGTAATATTACACCACTGTGAAATGTAACTAAAGAATAATATGCTCTAAATTATAAAAGTGCTGTATAGTCACTTCCTAATATTGGGACAAAATACCTCATACATGTCACTTAAGGGAGGAACGGTTCCTTTGGTTCACAGTTCAGAGGGTCTTGGGCACAGTTGGTTGGCTCTGAGGCAGAATGATATGGTGAAGGAGCGCGGCAGAGGAAAACTGCTCATCCCATGGTAGCCAGGAAACAGCGACAGAAGAAGGAACCTGGGGACAAAGATACATCCTTCCAGGTCATGTTACTGAGTGGCCACTTCTTCAAATCAGCTGCCCCCAGCACATGTATCTATGAGCTGATCAATGGATTAATTTGTTGTTAAGTATAGCACTCCCATGATCAAATCGCCTCCCAAAAGTTCCAATTCTGAACACATGAGATTGTGGGAGGACATTGTAGATCTAAACAGTCACAGCTGCATTCTACCTAGATGTCTTGGACACATCCTCCACAGAAGATAAAACACATAATTGGAACCTAGAGATATGGTTATGTCTCAAATTCAAATGATTGCTGGGGGAAACATTTAAGCCAAAAAAGTCTGTCTATTATCTCTCCCCCAGGTTGTGCGATTTGCTTCCACTTGTCCTTCTTAGAGGCATTTGAGGAGCTGGCAAAATTGTAGTATTTTCCCTTGAAGATCCCTTTAGGTAGTATTTTAAATAGACTGCTTCCCAGCATACTCCCATTACAGCACCAAAGAGTACAAAGTACACAACTCCCTTCCTTGCTCATTGCCTTTCATGTGTTCTGATTATGTCTCTAATTTGACCTGATCCCTTTTAAACCTGAAGTGGACTTTTTAAATCTGAAGAACATTTAATCAGTGGGGCATTAGATGGAATAAATCATAGCTGAGATGAATCCCTTAAATTGATACAATCTTTACTAAACAGTGAACCTGATTAAATAATCAATTTATTAAATATATAAAGAAGTAACTGAGACATTGAACTCTTATCTCAGGGCAAGCAATTAGAGCTTTTAAAAAATTCTTGTTTATTTTTCTGAACTGCAACAACATTTGTTAAGGTTTAAATATGTTGACTACATCTTTGAACTTCTATCTTTGCAATAACATTTTGAATATTAAATGTTAGTGTTGGTTACACCTGACTCTTTAATAAATTATACAGAGTACCAAAATCATGCTGGAAGATTTACTAATTCCACAATAACTAGTACTAACTCTTTAGTGATTTAATAAAATCTACATACTATTTAATACATTTGAGTTAAGACTGGTCAGACCTGTTTAACTTTTATTAAACTTAATGAATAGTATGTTTAAAAAGCCCTGTTGTATTGAAGCAAACTTTAAGTGAAATCATATATTCCTCCAAATCTCATTAAAATGACATAGGCAGTTATAGGTTTGCTTTCTTTCCCATTAAATTATTGATGATTATGTTTTATGTATTTATGTATAAAGAGTGGTTTTCTTATTCCTGACTAGCACCTCCCTCTGGGCCCTGCTTCTCCGGGCCTTCTGCAGAGTCAGGAAATTGCAGAGCTTTCTTATGGTTAGTTCTCAGTCAAACCTGAGTGTTCTCAATTTGGGTTTCTGCCCTTTGTTTCCAAATCCTTGATGAAAATGAACAATTCATCCCATTCTGATTTATAAGTCTCTTCTTCCAGTACATCAAGATAAAGGTCATAGAATGCATTCAAAATGATTCCTTACTTGTGTTACTAATAACATCTTACATTATTAACCCTGAAACTATTCTAAAAATCTAATTTACTCTTCTCTGTGGATTCTGGGCCAGATACTCATCTTATATGACTCAATGGAATCATTCATCTCTACTCTATTCTAAAAGGAGACACTAGCCAGAGATTGCAGTTTATTTTCTGCATTTCATTTTACCTGAATAATGTAACCTGGCTAGCCAATTTCAATCAATCAATGAAAATTTATGAAGCTCCTACTAAGTGTTGAAAATTTTTCTTCTTCAAAAGAATCTATTTTCAAAACACTAGTAAAATTTATTTAATTTAATAAATACTCCTTCAGTGCTTATTGAGTATAACATGATATGAGGTGAATGATATAATAATATAGATGATGTGAAGATTATCCTGAGGTATACTACTGCCCACTCATGTGGGACAGAGAGGAGAAAAGAGACCACCCCGTGGAAAATACAGAGGATTTTATTTTTATGAAAATGTAAAAAGCATTGTGTTAAGTAATAAGAGACCTGGGGAAATTTGCCAAGGTCCAATTTTATGTGGCATTATATGCCTTGCTTACTTTTCTGTCCTTTCTGGGACAAAATACCCAACACACAAAATTAAGGAAGGAAAGGTTTATCCAGCTCACAGTTTGTGGAGGTTTCAGTTCATACTTGGCTGGCTCCAAGGCAGGGTGGCACATGGCAGAGGGCAACAGTTCATGGCTGCAGAAAAACAGAAAAAGCAACAGAAAACAGCAAAGCCACAAGAGCAACAAGGGAAGAGTGGAGGGAAAAGCAAGCTTTTTTCTCTCCCTTATATTATATTCAAGCTACCTGCCCCAGGGTGAGTGTAGCACTCACACCCATAATAGCAACAGTGGACCATGGATCAATCATAAACTCTAGAAGCCCACCCCATGACTGCATGAGGCTTTGGGGGGACATGAAGACAAACCATGACAAGCACCAAGTGCGTATAAAGAGAAAGCAATGGTAACAGAGTGGAAGCAAAGGGGAAATGAAAGCATAAGAGATGACACCAGTGTGATTTGAGCTGATTCTGAAGATAATGGTGTCATTAACAGGAAAGCACAGTGCATAGGGAGGAGCCATCCTGGCAGGTAGGGGGAACCCCATTATTTTTTATTGGAGTTGGAGAAGTCAACAGAAAGAATCTATATGTAAGGAGCCTCCAACAGATGAAAAGGAGGAGTGAAGTCATGGGAGACAGCAGAGCCAGGAAAAGATGTAAGTCATCTGCTTAGAGAGCACAACCAAGTTCACAAGATTCCAAGAGAGAGACCAAAGAAGGGCCGGGGGTACACATGGAATTTTAAGGTGATCTTCCTGACCAAAGTAAAGGGATTCTGTTGGTGAGTAATGCAAAATAACACTGGATTGCAGTATGAGTATGAGGAATTAGGAATTTGAGAAGCAGACATTTACATTTGCACAAAAAAACCTCCTCAGATTGTCTGAATTTTTTACTTTACTCATATATAAATACATGAACGTATTTGTGGGACAAATACTCAAATAACAGTTAGGGGGAAGAGGACAGGACTTTTTGCCCTTTGTTTGTAGTTCATCCCAATGATAATGGTATTGGATGTATCTTTCCATAGAAATGGTTTATGGTATTTCAAAGTTTTATTTTGAAATCAGTGAAACTTCCAGTAAGTGGCTGAGATAGTATGAACTCCACATACCTTCACCTAACTTTCTTCAGTGAAAGGAGGATGCAGGGCTATTAAGTATTACCAAAATCAGGAAGGAGACACAAGTATAGGCAACTATTAAACTATAAAACTTATTCAACTTTTCCCACTTCATCAGTTTTTACATGCTCTCCCTTGTCACGGTTCATGTACTGCATACTACGGTTGCTCTTTGACATACAAAGGGGTTATGTCCAGGAAAAGAGCAGAAGTCGAAATTGTATGCACCATTTCGGCTGAATTTGTATCACTATCACACCAGTGTAAAGTAAACTAACCATAAGTGAAACCACTGTAAGTCCAGACTGCCAATACTATGAAACTTTATTTTGGAATGCCTTAAAAAGAAAGGAATAAACAAAAAACCTAAAAGTAGATAGGAAAAATCTTTCACACTCAGCAGTATGATAACTGGAGGGTAAATTTGGCAGCCAAAGAAGATCATGTAAGTATTTATCATGTGCAAACAGAAGTGGACTATCAGGTAAATGGATGGGTTGTGCTTGGAGGATTTGTCTGATAAACCGCACAGGGGTTGGACTGCAACCAAAGGAAATGGGCACAGGAAGCCTAGTCAAGAGGACCAGTGCCAGGTTCAGGATGGTGATAAGGAGAGGCAGTGTGTTTCTTCATTGAGAACTGGTCAGAAAAGGATCAGGGAATTGTGGTTTCTAATGGAGACAGGAAGAAGTTGAAGGTGTGGAGAAGAACAGGAGCTAAACTGACTGGTAGATACGGAGTTATTGTTTTGTACCCGTCAGTCTTGGGATAGCTAAAGGAGGCCCTGAATAGGGGGATGCTGATATAAAAGTAGAAAAGAAGTGATGGATACACTTTCTTCTGCTGTGGCTTGATAGTAAATGTTGTCTTAGTCACTTTCTTACCACTGGGACATAATACTCCACACCCACGACCTAAAGGAAGCAGTAGAGATTTATTCCGGCTCATGGTTTCTGTTTATGATTAGTTGACCAAAAGGTACAAATATAAAGACAAAAAGCTATGGTGAGGCAAGTTTGCTGTGCCTGTAGCAGCTACAAAGCAGGGAGCCAGGGACAAGAATATGCCCATTTTGGAAGAGCTCCAATCTTTCCTGCCACCTTTGAACAATGGTCTCCAATTTCTTTAGCTTCCACCAGTGACTGGGGAGCTTCCACGTCTCTGACTTGGACTGGCACTGCATCCTTGGTCCCTCTGTTCTGAAGCTTCCATGTTGGCTGAGCAGGGAGTGGGTGCTCTCTCTTGCGGTATGAAGATGGCCGTTGAGGACTCTAGCCTTTGATGCCATAGGCATACCTAACAAATCCCCTTGCACAATTAAACATTTACTTTCTACTGACTCTTCCTCTACAGAATCCTAACTAATGCAATGCCTGCATACAGAGCAGAGAAGGATTTGACCCAGACTTTTATAAAATGAAGGTCAAGCTTTGTTCTACTTTTAGTTACCTATTGTAACTTATCTGTAGCCCCAAGTAAAGAGTTGTAGCTTTTAGAAAAATCCATTTTAAGTCACTGACTGGCTCAGAAGAAAACACAAATCACACTTTTAATGAGAAATTGCTTACGGGCTCAGGAGTTTATTTGTCCTCTATCCTTCTAATCATCTCTGTCCATATCAAAAGAATAGTGCTCTTAACCATAAAAGAGAGTTTAGAAGGTTAAATTGTGGTGAACAGATGATGTATTTGGTTTTAGGGGTGCAATAGTAGTCCAATACTCCTGCTGAGTATGTCCAGTAGGCAAAGTCAAAGCAGAAGCTGATGATTAATGAGGGCTTGGCTTGATTGAAGGTGGTCCTGGAAATGTAAATTTAGGAATCATTAGCTTAGCAGCAATGTTTAAAGCTATAAGGATGGATGAGCTCTCCTCGGGTGACTATTTAAGGCATAAAAGGAAGACAGAGGACTGAGGGGTCTGAAAAGCCCACTGGTGAGGATAGGGTGTGTGGGTGAGACCCAGCAAGGGAAACACAGACAGGAAGATGAGGTAGAGGGCGAAAGTCATAGAAAGACAGTAGAAAGAAGGTCAAAGTCAGGCAGGTGCACCTACCACACACTAGACAATATATTTTTTTAAAAAGAAGACATTGGAGGACTTTATGACAGTAGCAAGGAGTTGTTATGAAAGATTCACTGCTTTATGTTTAAAAATGTACAAAACCTTTTTGTCATTTTATATCTGCCTGGTATTGTACGCATATGTTAGTGAGAATAAAATTATATAGTGAAAGTGTCAGATTAAAACTATGTTGACAGGTTTAAAACCAGAGCTGCTGCCTGCTGCTTGGGGACATGACTTAACTTCTCTGATCCTGTTTAATCATTGGTAAGAAAAGTATATTAATACTTGGTCATTTAATAAAAAAATCATTTATATGAAGCATGAGTATCGTGCTTATTGTACCAATTGAATTAAGTACACCTGTACTTACATACATTTAGGTACAGATACATGGCAACAAAATACAAGTTGCCATTTTTACCAGAGCTCCTGGAAGTGAGTGAGAATATGAACTAACTAGGGGAGTGGCAGCATTGCTGGGAGAATTTTCAGGGAAGAAAACAGGCCAAAAATTTTATACTTTCTTTTCCTTAAAATTAAAATAAAATTATTCCATACACATTAATTTAAGGTTTCAGGAAAAACTAAAAGAAGTGTTTAGGAATATTGATGAAAAGTGCACTGTCTTATATTTTTATAGTAAATAAAGATTACAAACAGTGAAGATACTACATCAATGGGACATTGATGTATTTCAAATCCTAATACATCCATAAAACGAACCACGATGCCATGGAGAAAATAGTCAGTTTAAGACTGTGTACAAAATGATTCGGTTTATCAGTTTGTTTTATTTTGTTCTGAAAGATGGAGACTGAACCTGGGGCCCCTTATATGCTCTATCATGAGGTTAGCCCAATCCTGCTAAGAAAGTGATAGTAAGTACTTCCTCATCATTTTCTTTATTTCCCTCTCTCCCTCTTTTCTTATTCTTCATTAGAAAGAATCTGTTACATTTATAATCAAATAAATAAAAAGAGATAGTTCCTTTTGACATAAGAAATATCTCACAGGGTTTTTTAAAACACTTTTCTCTCATATTAGGAAAAAGATAACCCAAAGTGTACATAGTTTAGTCAGTACCATGTGGATTTTGCACAAATACAAAATGAGTCCAAAAAGAAATACAGAGTGAGGCTTCCACTCAGGGTCCATTTCTGGTTGAAGACTGTGGCTGATTCTATTTCTTAAAGATGGTTATACCAATCTATGCCTTTTGCACTCCTTTCTTACAGGGTTTCCTTTGAGAGGTGAGTTTATTTTGCCTAAATTTGAATCTTGGTGGAACAGGAACTATGGTGCAGGTGGCACTATATGCTGTGAAGATGGTATCACAGCCACATGAGCCTCTTAGAATACTCTGTCTTAGAAATTAGTCACATGCTATGAAGAAGAGATCACATTGAGGGGGTCATGTGATCTCAACCAATAGCCAGCAACAGCTGCCAGACATGTAAGTGAGCCTTCGAAAGCACCATCCCCCAGCTGGGGAGAGTAGAGCAGAGGTGTCCCAGATGACCTTAGCCCAGAATTAGATCTGTGACCAAGGTAAATGATGTTTTTCAATCACTCAATTTTAGGGTCATTGCTTGGGCAGACATAGGCACACAGAACATAATAAAAGACATCTTTATCAATTAATGGTGAAGATCTCTACAAACAAGAAGTATATCCCACCTAGCATATAAGAAAGTATCTAGCACTAGAGAGTGCCTTCCAACTCTTTTCTTCTAGATTTTGTATTCAGCGGAGAAATATATTCATATCACTAAAAGGAAATAAATGTTTGCTTACTGTATCACCAAACTATCACACATATGTTGTTCAACACTTTGTTTACATTATCTCATTTAAGTGTCATAGCAGCCTTATGAGGTACTTATTTATTATCCATCAATTTACAGATAAAGGGAAAAGGGTTCAAAAGGATTAAGTGACTTATCTAAGGACACATACCCAGAAAGTAGCAGAGTCGGAGGTTAAATCCAGGTCTTTTGATTCCTAAGATTGTGTTCTCTCCTCTGTACCAAGCAGCCTTCTCTCAGGAAATGTGCTGCATATTCAGCCTTGATGGAAAAACTGCTGAGTTCATGTTTTCACATATTCAATTAGTCAAGGAACTTCTTTATACAGTCTTAAGCTATGAGCACCTTTAGAGGATGAACATCTTAGTAATCAATAATGTAGGTGTTTGCACAGTGCTCCTGCTCATGTATCATAACAGCACCATGCCAGTCCTGCAAATAACCGTGACTAGACCAGATTTAAGACTAATACAGGCAAAGATAAGCAGATAGGAAGGCAAGGATCCAGGAAAAATGCAGGTAAGGGGTTCAACAAGCTGGGTGGTATGACTGGTTTAGTGAAATAGTAAAAATTGAGACCCCAGAAGTAGGCAATATTTGCTTCTTTATAAATTGTTTTGGTAAATCAATCATTCTATCTATCTGTCTGTCTGTCTGTCTGTCTGCCTGCCTGTCTTAGTTACATTTCTCTTTTTGCTGAGACAAAATACCTGATGCCCAAATTAAAGAGGGAAAAGTTTATTTAGCCCGCTGTTTGTAGAGGTTTCAGTCTATAATCAGCTGGCTCCAAGACAGGGTTGCATGGCAGAGGGGCAACAATTATGGTAGCAGAAGACAGTGAAACTACAGGAACAAAAGGGGAAAAGCAAGCCTCCTTTCCTCCTTATTTCACTCAACATTATATTTGCCAGCTGCATCCATTTTCCTATCAATGTCTCAAATTTTTCCTTCTTTATAACCAAGTAGTATTCCATTGTTTGTAGATACCACATGAGCATCTTTACAAGGTATGATACAAAATGGGGTAAATACTGATTCTGAGTGCCATCCAATGTAATAGCAGGCTTATAAAAAGCATCACAGTACATCCTCATCCACCTTATTCACTGGAATGGTCACTTTGTGACTTCTGGCTCTTTACCAAAGTCAAAATGACCATGAAAAGTAAACACTTTGAATTGATTCAAAATGTCAAGATACCCACAACAGCACTACTAAAGATGCACATGAAAGAAGATTCCCAAAACTGCTTCAGAAAGTGGCAAGCACAGTGGGATAAGAGTGTTCAAACCAAGTGGGGGTGTTTTGAGAAGAAACAATGGCCATGCATCTTTTATTGATTTTAAGCTTAAATTTGGGAATGCTCCAGGTAAACCAGGACAAGCTGGTTGCTTTTATGGTTTAGATTTAGGATGCCCCCATCCAAATCCTCATGTGTTGAGAAGCAAGGCTTTCAGATGGTGATTGAATCATAGGGTTGCTTGTTCATCAGTGGATTGATCTACAGATAATTTTGAAGCTGAATGTGCTGTTAGGATGTGGTTGGAGGTGAGTCATGGTGGGGCGCATGACCTGGAAGGGTAAGTCTCCCTCCCCACTACTCCTACTTGTCTGAAACCCCTTCCTGTTTATCTCTACTTTTTCCCAATATCTGCTTCCTGGCCACTACAATATGAACATTTCTTGTTCACCCAGGTGCTTCCACCGTGCCATTTCTACCTGGGAGCCAGCCTAGTACGAACTGTAACTGAGAGCCAAAATAAACTCCTTCTCTATGTTACTGGCATCAGGATTTTTATCCAAGCAATAAGAAAAGTCACTAAGACAGCCACCCTAAGTATAGAACCACTACAAATGGCAGGGTGTACATTCCATTTATAAGGCCCAAGATAGTTCCTCAGGTTCTGTATGAAAAAGAGCCCAGGGAATTCAAATGGCGCACGGTGCCGAAGAGAGAAATGAGTTTTTGCTGTGACAACCCACTGAGATTGTGAGTCTGTTTGTTACACAACAGAGCTGTTTGTTTATCTTGAGTGGTAAAAATAGCATCTTCTATGAATGAACTTTGAGATTATTTGCTAAGAGCTTTAGTAGCGTATACATTAATTTTATAAACATATTTTCATCATTTGTCCTCAACATCCTCAGGGAAGGTTGGATATCTTCTTTCTTCACTTTAGATATTCAGTCCTTTGATTTTATCTCCGAAATGTCTTGCAAACCTGCTTGTCTCTCTTTAACCTTATTATTGACCTCAGGGCTCCAAGCAACATTAATCCCCACCCGAGGCTTTAATAGCCTCATAACCTGAGCTATTGTTCCTTCCTTCCTCCAGTTAATTCTTCACAATGTTTCCAGGTTAATGTTCTCAGTCTTACCATTTCTGCACTCAGATTGTCCCACTGGCAACAAGTTGAAAATGCATTATGCCTAATTCTGACTTTAATTACAAGCCCAGAAGCACTGCTTACCCTCGCCCATCATCTGCGATCACAATGTTTATCTAAATATGAACATTAGCACTTTCCTAAACATTGCTGTTATGTATTAGGTGTTACAGTAGCCCTAATTTTTTCTGTGATTCTATACCCTTTGCTATATGACTGTGTACTTCTTCACTTATATATGTCATTTATCTTGACTTGTTTGGATCAACGAAATGCACTGGAAATAATGGTGTGAGTTTGGAGTCTAGACTTCCAGACACTTTGCATGCTTCCACCCTTCTTGTCAGTTCTTTGCTTCTATAATGAGACTTTATCTTGGTGACCCTGTTGCAGGATGAGATCCATGTACCAGTCCAAGCAGTCCATCTCTTATGTGCAAGAACCTAGTTCTATAACAGAGCCCATCTAAGGTCAGCTAAGCCATGAAATTGACCTGGTGTTGACGAGAGGTATGCATGTATGTGCACCAAATGGCCATCTCACATCACCAAAATTGCCTAGCCATTAATATCTAATTAGATATCTTAGTAAAATGCAATTTTAAACCATAAAGCTTTGGGATGGTTTGTTAGTAGCAATAGCTAACTTACACCATGTCCCATGTTTTCCTCCTTTCTTTTTTTCTCTTGGTCTGTTTGTGCTCTCTTCCTGCTTATGGCATCTTTTACTTCTCAGTTTTCAAATTCTTGGGTGGAGACTAGATACTTGTCTACTCAGGAAAGGCTCTCTGTGTAGTTTATTAGAATAAGACAATCTGATCCTTTTTCTTTGACCTAGGAGCAGGGTCTTTCTGCTTTAACCTGAGCCAGTTAACCTTGTTATACTTCAGGTTTTCCCATGATTTCCTCACACTTACCTTTTCTCATCTTTAAATGTTGAGAGAATTGATATTAGGTAATCTGTCCATGTTCAGTGATATTCAGCTGGAAATTTAAACCAGAGCCTTTCAAGAATCATTGAGGGAAGAATAGGAGAAAAATAGACTATGTATTTATTCCTTTAGGATTTTATAAGAATTATAATTTGAAAAGTTAGAGGCAATCGGAAAGTGTATCACATTTTTCAATGTATAAGAAGGACTGTGTTCTTCTTTTGTTGAGTAATCATGGATCACACACAAAATAAATAAATAGAGGAAAACAGAAGAGTCAACAGTTGTTCTTGAGGACTGAATGAATTATCTTTTTCTAAAGATCTTCTCAGCCCACATCTGGACAAATATGACTTCTGGAGATTTGTGTTACAATAATACAGAGAAACCTAAATAAATACATCAAATAGTATCCTGTTCCAGAAGTAATATCTGCAGAAAGCAAATGGATTATTATAAGTGTGCTTCCAGTCACAAAAGAGTATGAGAATCAGTAGATCCTGAAGTTTTCATCTTATTTTTTTTGCTACTCATAGACATTTTCTTAGCATATAATTCCTTGATGGATCTTCTAACTGCTAGGAAAAGAGCTCCTTTTCAGGTTGAATACCATACTATGGTTTTGTTTTCTCTAGAATTTTCCAGGTAATGATATAACTGCAATTGTATTTCTACTGAAGCTCTATTTGCTGATGTCCTGGCCTATGTGCTGAGCTCTGGTTGTTTGATTCTGAAAAGCCTGCTGAGCAGAACTTGAGCAGATTTGCCAGTCAGAAAGAGGTGTCAATGAGCTTGAGATAGAAAAAAAAGTAGCCCTTGGATTGAATTGTTCTGACCCCAAGCTACATAAGAAATGTTGATGATCCTCAGTGTTACTCTTTAGGCCAATGCAAAGTGGTTTGTAAATAAGCGTCTGGAAATTAAACCCTTTCAAACTTTTCCTTTGGTGGAAAGATTTGTTCATCTTCTATTTTAGGACCTTGCATACTTTGCTATGCTTCTCAACCTCAAGGAAGCATTTCTTGCCAGGGTTAATCTTTTCAAATTAATATTTTGTGATTCATATCTAGCGACTTAACAGTGGTATAAGTGTCATAATATGTTATTAATCATTTATGGAAAATTGTTGATTTCTCTTCTTATTTACAATAAATAAAGAAGTGTAGGAAGTTACTTCACTATCGTAGTCAGCTTTTCCATTGCTGAAACTAAACACCCAACATTTTAAAGGAGAAGAGGTTTAATTTGGCTCTTGGTTATTGTTATTCAGTCCATTGTCAGCTGGATCCAAGTCAGAAACTTTATGGTGGAAGGGTGTGGCAGCGCAGAGATGCCTAGCTCACAGCTGCTGGAAACAACAGAGAAAAAGGGCTAGAAAGGAACAGGTGAGAGATCATATATAGCACCCAAAGCCATGCCACCATGACCCAAACAGAAACATACAGGGGCATACTTTGTCACAGTCCACCCCTTGTTAACTTCATACTCACACACATCTCCTTAAGCCATACTTAATCTTCAAATAAAAACAAAATTCAAGTATGTAATTCCACCTAACATAATAAAACTATGCTACAGGTGGTTGGAAATGCAATAATCCCTTCCCCCAATCTCAAAAGTTTTAACATTTTTCAAAAGTCCAAGTCCAGATCTTTTCTGATATGCAAGGAAAATCATTTGTTGTAAACCTCTGTAAAATAAAAACAAGTTATATAGACTAAAGGTACATTTGGCACAAGGTAAACAATCCCATTTCAAAAAGGAGGAATAAGTGGATAGAAAAGAAGTGGGCCCAAATAAGCCTGAAGCCCAACAGAATAAGCATTAAGTTTTACAGCCCCATTTCTGGCATCCAGGGGACATGGAGGTAAAGTACAAGTTCCAAAGGATCTGGTAGCCCTACTTTTAAGGCCATGTAAGTTGCAGCCCACATGGCTTTTGTCTTGAGCTCACCGCATTCACAATTTAAAGCTTCTCTTAGCAGATATTCCTGGCATTTCCAACTTCTTGGGGTTGTCACTGCACCTTTGGCTTCATTCCCACAGCTTCATGCACTTCTCTGGCAGGGCTCCTTGCTTGGCATTGTAGGCCTTCCTTTAAAATCTGAGTATATTTTACTCACTTTCTCCTTGCTGGGACAAAATAATCAAGATGCACCACTTAAAGAATGAGAGGTTTATTTTACCTCAGGAACTTTAGAGAATTTAGTCCAAAGTCATCTGCTTCCAAGGCAGAAAAAAAGGACACAGTTGAAAGGTTTGACAGAGGAAAGCGGCTTATGTCATAGTACCTGAGAGAGAGACAGAGAGAGAGAGACACACAGAGAGAGAGGAGTGGGGAAGGGAGATTTACTTTTCCAGGTCACACCCAACAGTGACACAGCTCTTTGGAACAGACCCTACCTTCTAAGAGCACATTTAGCTCTGACAGTACCTTCATTACTTCATCAACTTCCAAAAGGCCAATCTTTGAACACTTGAGGCATTTAAGGAGCATTGTAGATCTAAATCATAACATTCCATTCCTGGCCCCCAAAAGACCTCTGTCAATCTCATTATGAAAAATACATTTAATCCACTTCCAACAGTTGCCAAATTCTTAGCAGTACTAGCATTGCTGAAAAGTCCAAGTCCAAAGGCTCCTCTGAAACTCAAGGCAGAGGAGTTATTCAAGAGCTCCTGCAAAAATCAAAGACAAAGCTAAGGATGTCTGATATACAAAGGTACAAGGAGAGGTGGAGAAATAGGGCTATAGGAATGATTCAGAGCAAAGCAAGTACAAATCCATGCAGGTTAAATATTAGTTCAATTTTCAGCCCCTGAGGCAAGTTGTGGCAAAGTGTCAGCTCTAAAGAGATAGGGTGGCATTGTTGCTATGGGTTTGCCGGTTGAAGTCATTGTGACCACTCTCTTGGGTGACTCCACTCACTGCCTGTGGCTTCCTTTTGCAGACATTCCGAGTTTCTGCCATTTACAACTTCCTGGCTTCTCCATTGCACTTTTGGCTTCATTCTCAAGCTTCACACATTGCCCTCTGAAGGGACAGTGAGAAATCTATGTAGAAGACTCTATGTCCTCAAAAGTCTTGTATTCTGCATACCTGTAAAACCAGCACCACATGGATGATACCAAGTTAGTTGCAAATTTTATCAGGCTCCCTTGGATCATGACTGTAACAGCCTCTGAGTGCTGGAAACTCTCCTAGCTGTCCCTGAATGTGTTGCTCTTCTTAGGGTCTTTTTATCAAATAAAGTCCTTCACTTTTGTGCTTTTGAGATTTTGAAGGATAAGATATTGCTGACTCTGAGATGCAAGGGATCTGTCTTGTAATATGGATGAAAAATAATTTGCTTTTCTAATGCTAATTTTTTAGCAACCAAGAATTCCTCAGTCCCAACCTTACAGGCTCTAACTTTATAGGCACTTCCTGTCTGGCCACCAGCAAAATCTTTTAAAATATTTACTCCTGTTTTTTGGTTCTGATTCTCCTGTTATATATGACTAAAAGCACCCATAGTACTATCACACAGACTGAATGTTGAGCCAGTTTGAAATTTCCTCTACCAGATTAATTAGTTCACTCCTTTTAATCTCAGTCTCCAACGAAGTCTCACAATATAGGCAAATATAGACAAATTTTTATAGAAATATAGACAAATGTTTTGCCAAAGCACAATACACATGTTCATGTCTAAATTTAAAGGAGTCCTACTTCAAAGGAGTTCTAGTATATTTGGTTTATTTTTAAAGGGGATAATCTCACTAACAACCACAAGTCCTTTGGCCCCAACTTTACATGTAATTAATTCTGGATGAAAATTTGTTTGTAAAATGTTACTTCTCTGCCTCTTGCCCGTGATTCTCAGTATAAATCTTTCTAAAACCAGCCAGGTAATAGCCATACCACATTCCCAATAATGGCCTGTCTTGAAATTTCTCTTGCCAGCCCTGCTAGATTAATTAGTCCAATGACCTTAATATCTATCTCCTGCAATGTGTCAGGTCAGAGGCAAAATGTAGACAAGTTTTCTTCCAAAGTATAATACATGTTCCCTTAATCCAACTGCCAAAGAAGTCCTTGTTGTGAAATGAAACCTCTTGAATCTGGCCTTTACTGTTCACATTTCTTTTTTTTTTTTTTGTTTTTTTGTTTTTCTCATGTACCGGGAACCGAACTCATGATCTTGCGCTTGCCAGGCAGGCGCTTTGCTGCTGAGCTAAATCCCCAGCCCTACTGTCTACATTTCTATCAGCAACCTGGTCTTCTAAACTCCAACTAGAATCACCCATCAGCTCTGTTTACAACATTCTTTAACTTGTCTAGCCTGCACCTCCACAGTCTTTACAAAGACCTCCTGTAAATCAGTTCCAAAGTCTCTTAAATCCATGGTTAAACACAGTCACAATAAGGACCCACATCTGGTACCAACCTCTGTGTTAGTAATCTTTCCCACTCCTAAGACATAATATCAACAAATTGACTTGGCTCACGGTTTTGCAGATTTATTCAATCTGTGGCCCCAAGGTGGAAACACCATAGTAGAATGTTGTGGTTGGGCAAAGATGCTTACTTAATGGCTGCTGGGAAGTGAAGCAGGGGAACCCTCCCAGAAAATACCCAAGGTCACACATCCATGACCCAAATAAGCACATCCAATCATGTGCTTTACTAATCTGCTAGATATTTGTTAATCCATCGAAACTGGCATGTTAGGATTAATAGTCACATTCACCATTTCTGTGCTATCTCTACTGAAACAATAAACATTAGTCTAATCATCAGCAAAGATCAGACAAATCCAATAAAGTATATTCTACAAATGGAGACTAGAAACTATGATGCTTAAATGACTATAACCCTAGATCAGATCCTAAACACTAAGATATGTTAGGATAGACTAGATATTAGAAAATGAATAGGTCATTTGACTGAATTAAACTGTAAATTATAAATTCGATAAGTTAATAAGTAATGTCATATTTTAATAATTTCAAGTGTTGTATTGTGGTACATCAGACAATTTCTTTTTCCCAGAAAATGCACATTGAAGTATTTTTACAAAATTGGCAAACTGTCTAATTTATTTTCAATAGTTTAAGTAAAATAATAAGTGTATATATATGCTTACAGAAATGCAACCCTGAGTTTTAGTGCAGATTTAAACTTTAGTACTTTTCAGGAATATAAATGCTACAAACATAAAAATGACATTTAAATAGTTATTTTAAAAATTTAAACACATACTAGTTTTATAAATATTTAGAAATAAAAATGTAATGATTACTTTCATTTCTGTCACCATTTACCATTTTTAGTCAGAACTGAAGTCTATGCAAGTACATTTGATCTACAATAATATATTTTCATAACTTTTCAAATATCAATAAAATTAAAAGTCAAACAAAATGAGATAATATTGCTTTCAAAAAATTACTAACACTATCACTTACTATCACACTGTTTCCATTTTTTAAATCAGTATTCACTTATAATCTGCAGTTTTATAATTATAGTTCCAAAACATTTGGTTATTTGATATAATGGTACCATAATTAATTTTAATTTTCTATATTCTCTTAATCATTTTATTTTTAAATAGCTGCCTAACTAAGCTATTCAATAGTATAACATATATTTAGGGATTCTCCTGTAGATGGACATTTGAATATCTTCTTAATCATCTCTACATAGTTAACAGTGATTGCTTTTTGAACACTATGTTTGTTTGTACTCACATCTGTTGAATTATTTCTTTAGGATATATTCCCAGGATTGCTATTCCTGAGCCAAAGTGTATAAACACATCAGAGGTCTAAAGTGTTGAGCCAATTTATATGTGCACTCACAGAATTTTTCATTAAATATCACAGAAAACATGCTAATTAAATTTTGGCTTGTGTGATACATTTATTATCCTACACAAGTGATAAGTAAGTTTATATACGTGAGATATGGAACAGCTGGATTATAGGAAAGCAAGAACAACAGCTGCAAATAGGTACAAACACAATGTAAGCAGCATAAGAAGTAATAAAAAATAGTTTCCATTAACACTGATTTTTCACTTTAGTATAGACAGTGTCAATCCTAGATGGATAATGATGCCTACAAGCCAAAGATTGTTTCATCTTCAACAATAATCTGGATTATAGCTTGGAAAGGAATGGAACAACGTCACCTATACTGGGCCACAGATCCCCAGGGCCCCACTGACATTCTGCATTTTCCCAGGAAGTACAAGCTCATTAAGACCTGAAATATCGTTCCCCACCCTTAAGCCACCATCAATCTTCATGAAAGTCTCTCAGCCCATTAAGATGCAGCTGGTAGGCATACAATGTGCTCTGGAAGCAACAAATGGGTAAATGAGGAGAAACCTGAAGCTCCCACACCTCTTCTTGTAGTTAATCTTCTCAGCCAGTTAATCATTCAATCCTTCCAGTTAACAAGGCTTTTTTAAATTTAGAGTGAAAAGGTTGGTGTAAAGAAGCTTACTGGGTGCAATGATCTTCAGGAGCCTAAGTTCTCTCAGGTGCTTTCATTCATTCCAGAAAATTCAGAGACATCTTCAAACTCCTTATCTCCTCTCTTATCTTCAGCTCAAAATCATACTGAATAGTTGTCGAGTTTCACTGAAATGGGTATCACACAGGATTAAAGTCATTTTACAAGGAAAATATCCCTATCTAGGATTTGTGTATATATGTTTATATACACAAATGTGTCTATATGTTTATATACTTAAACTATACATATACATACAAATATATGTATGTACGTGACCATATTAATTCATTCAAATGTATATATATATATATATATATATATATATATACACACACACACAAGAACATATAATTGTATCTATGTACACATATTGGTCAAAAAGACATTATGCATATCATTCAATTCAGTAGTAAAGATAATCTCAGTTAGAATTAAGCAGTGATTTATTCCATTAAAAGAAAAATATGAATTCTGCAATTTAATCACACCCACTTCTTCATGCAGGTTTTGGCTTCTTTAATGCTAAACATCCTCTTTTTCTTGCATTTTTAAATTCAAGTACCTTGATATCTGAGACTTCTCCACATTTTAGACATATAACCTGGGGTGGGGATGGGGGCTACATCTTGGATACTTTGTAGTGGATTTTTTATTGTTTGGACAATATTGTGGGAAAAATAAATGAAAAATATTTAACGACTAGAGTGATTAAGTTTTAAAATACAATATGATAACATGTCATCATATATGAAACCTAACTCCATTCTTGGTCAGTTTTTACATATTACCTGTGTAATCATTAAAGAATTCTCCCCTTTCTTTTTCTATTTTAGGTCTACCATGGAACACTTGCCAACCTTGTCGAAGTTTTTCATGGATAGGATGGTGGAGAAGGGAAACAACAGTGCTTGTTGAAGTACAGCATATTGTTTTCACATTTCAATAGACTTAGTACTCACTCCCAGACATCCATGAAGTCTTTAAATATATTTCATTTCCCAGATTTTAAAGTTTCCTTTAGGAAGTCAGCTTAGTTTCTCAGTGTTCGCAGAGGCTCACCTTCATCTTGAATTCTCCTGAGTCTTGCAATTTGTCTTTCAAATGTGATTGAAAAGGAAAACTAGATGATGGACAAAATCAGTAGAGACCTTGAATTTTGTGTTTCTTGGTTTGGAATTTAGCTGACCTCCTTACTGTGTAAGCCTACTGGGAACTCACAAAGTAATGACAGCGATTCTTGCGGGTGGCCTGCGATGTGGCACTGAAGATTCTTATGCACTCTGTGTTAAGCAGGGAGATTGGAGTCCGCATTAGGAACAGAATGTGTGACTGATGTAGATATTCTAGGATGACAGAGAAATTACTTTGTCTTGATCATGTAATGTTAAAACAGGTATACTTGTCAGCCACTTTCTCTTTCTCTTGAAATAAATAGAGCAACATAAAAGACAAAGATCAACTCCAATAGTATTTGGAAACTGATTCTATTTTGCTTCAAGACACAAAATCAATACAGATATAAAAAACAAGGCAGAATCCCTAATTTACCTTTTATAAAACCAGTTAAGATTTTACAATATACTAGCTTTAGTACCATATTTGATTAAACCTTTCTTGGATTGTTGGCAGTTTGTATACTAAGCATACTGCGAAGTGTTCACCTGTTTCTCACATTCACTGAGATACAGCAGCAAGGAAGGTTACAGTGAGTGTCAGTAGTGGGACAACTCAGAGGTTGTGACGCATGATTTCTTTGGGGCTCATCTATAAATCACAATAAACCTTTCTGTATAACTCACTTTATAAAAATGAGAAAAGTTGTCAAATAACTCGCTAGCTTCTGAAATACCCTCTTTAAGTAGGTCCATAAAGGGTAATATTCTTATAAAGCATCTAACTTGATTTTTTGAAAAGCTGCTCCATTGCGTGCAGGTCAAGTAGAAATCATTAACAAAAAGAGAGAAAAAAACGATAACAGTGTAGTGGTGAAATCTTTCTTTACAAAAAGAATGAAGTAAACAAAACACTAATTCATCCAATCAAGGAATAGAGCAGAAGTTCAGGTATTGTAATTTCATACATGATCATTTTGGGGATAAGTTTTTTTTCTCCTCAAAATTTAACTAAAAACATTTTAAAAAATGACAGCCTGCAGCAGATCCAGCATCATCTGTTACTTCCAGGTGAGAGATTATGATGGCAATATGTTTACAGTATCAGGTACACAGTACAGTACTTGAAAGGGGCTCTACACTCTACTGCACAGGATTCTCCAGTGAACAATCTGCTCACAAGTGATAACCGCTTGGCTTCTACCAAACTGTGAATGTACAATGATAAACCAGACTTTAGCATTCTCCTTTTTGTCCATTAGAAGTTTGTGTGAATAATCCTGAGCTCACTTCTTCAAACAGGTTTTAACCTTGAGTGGCAACAGTCTCTCTGCTGTTACGTATACATATATATTAAGTTGTACATTGCACATACCTTTTGATTCCCACTGTTTGGTCTTCCTCCCAGCTACGGCTTTATAGTATTCTCAGTTAACAGGTTGAGGACCTGTACATAGCAGGACATAGCTATTTAATATCTTTCCAGGTTTTCCCTCTCTTGATAAGATGCTATACAAGTTTCTGTAAAAAGAAGTTTTTGCTATCTCATCAGCTGATTGTGCACTTTTTCTATTTTTTACATATCATTTTAGTTGTTTAATTTTTAAAAAGTTTTCATCAGATTTTATTGGTATATTTTGGATATATGTAGTGACCACGTTCATCATAATTTGTACCAGTTCATGATATAACTTACTTTTTTTTCCCATTCTCCTACTCTACTTTCAGCCCTTCCTCCCCTTCCCATTTACAAAAGCTATGTTTCCATGTTTTCCTTCTTTTCTTGGTTTTTAAAATGTTTCCCTTCTTTCTTTCCCTCCCTCCCTTATTCTCTTCCCCATCTGAACATTTTCTTCCTATTTCACAATATCTTTTACACACTTTGGTCCTTATTCACACTGAGATTTCTTTTCTTTTCTTTTTAATTGAGGTGTGAAAAAGTTCTAGGTTCAGTTGAAGTTCCTGATGAAGAACCACAATTAACATTTTTTCAGTCATAAAATCTGACATATCTGTATTTTAACAATGTAGCTAAAATTTGATGTAAATTCCTCCTTTTTGGCTTAATGAATATAATTTATTAAGTATAAAATCTTTATACAATGTTTCACATGTTAAGAATAAATGTACAATAAATCTTGTTAAAAATAAAAAGAAAACATATATTGAGTCAGTGCAAACAAAGAAATAGATATGGTTCCCAGTGAAGCATGGAATGGGATGATGGGATATAACAGTGACAATAATTGATCCAGTTTTGATGGGGAAAATGTAAAGAGATTCAAAGGAATACTGATTTGCATTCCTTGTTGTACTGATAAATTTGAATCCAACATTTTGTGAATGAAAAACTATAATAGAGACTATTAGAAGGTAATTTTGTTCTTACAAAAGAATCCTTCTCATAAGAAACAGTAAAGAATAAATGACATGGGAATATGAGTTTGTTCAACTGATTAAATAATGTGCTATTGCAGATTTTAAAGTCACTAGGCTACTGTAATTATATGGAATTGAAGAAGCATCAGAGGAGTAGAAGAAACTTTTCTGATATTCCAAAGAGAAAAAATGAATAATCCTAGAATTTAAATTTGATTGTAACTTTCATTAAGAGAATAGAATGAAGGAAATTGTCATGGGCAATATAGACTCTCCTTTTGAGCACATCAGCCTACCTTTTAGAGAAGACAGAAGTATTACTGCGCAAATGAAACCACATACTTCATACATTATCTAGGATAATAAGTGCTAGGATCTTCAGAATTTTGTTTTCTTTCCAATGTCCATGAATAAAATTAATTCTTTAATTCCAATAAATACTTATTGGGGCTGGGGATTTAGCTCAGCGGCAAAAGCGCCTGCCTGGCAAGCGCAAGGTCGTGAGTTCGGTTCCCGGTACCGGAGAAAAAAAACAAAAAAAAAACAAAACAAAACCAATAAATACTTACTGAATTTTAAGTCCGTGTTAAGTACTATGCAAAATGCTGCAGAGTTTATAAATATAGAAAAATATATTCTAATGTTTATTTTCAATGAGCTTAATAGAATTTTGAGTGTGTGTATCTGTATCTATGTCTATATTTATATCTATGCTATCAATATATGTGTATATAATGTTCATATAATTTTTAACATAAATATTTGTCCAAACAGAATTTTAACAATGAAAAAATATATATAATAAAGGTTAGTCTAGCCCATCCATTACTTATTTAATGGTGCTAATGCTGAAAACAAAAGGAAACATAACTGTCATACCTTTATAGGTAAATAGATGCAACTCGAGACCATAATCATAAGTGAAATAAATCAGACCCATATGCATAAACATCATATTGACTCACTAGTGTAAGAAACTAAATGAGTAGATAAGATCCAAAATCTACAATAGATAATGGGAATTGGGAAGAAACTACTTAAAAGAAAAGACAAACTGAGGGGAGAAAGGGAAAAGGAAGAAAAGGAGATAGAAAAAAAATTTATGCACAAGATAGTTAATATAGTTTTACAGCTAGTTTCTCTTAGTTCATTGAAAAGATTGGTTTGTGCTAATATTGTTTGGGGAAGATATCATGCCTATGCTTTGTACTCTGAATCACTACTATGAAGACAGCAATATGCAATGTATTAATTACTGCAACTCTCCTACTAACCTGTTTTGAAATTGTTTCATTATTATTTTTTTCTCTTTAAAATAAAAAAAGGTCATAAATAAATAAATAAATCTCTGTCATTACCTTGTAGGAGTATCCAACTCAATTCATATAGTATGAGATAAAAGGTAAAAAGAAGTAACTACAAAGACTTATCCAGTCACTAAGCAAATCAATAAAGGAAGTAATAGTAAATCTATATTCTGTGTATTAAGTAGCCACAAAAGGGGAAACATCTTTGTTTAGGGGCATCAGAAAGTTTACAGAGAAGTTTCCTAAAGCTACTGCAGTGAAGTAGGGTTTGCAGTAAATGAAAGAAGTCATCAAGGTGGATGATATAGAGTGGTGACAAGCACAGAAGTTGGGAAGGTGGCCTCTCTTTTGGAAAGGCATAGATAATCCACCTGGGAACCATGGAGCATAATATATACTCCAGAGAGGAGTCTAGGAAGGTCCATGGGAAAGCATAGCATATGCATGTTATAGAGTCCAAATAATATTTTATGGGCAATGAATATCAGTTATTTTATTTATCTTAATGTAAGTAAATATATTTATTAAATTGTTTATATATATATTGTATTTATATATTTTGAAACATATAGTTTGCATCTTATATAGTTGGAATCTAAAATTTCTTCTAATGGCCCACATTTCAAAGGTTTGTGCCCTGGTTCATTGCACTGTTGGGAAACGGCAGATCTTTGAGGAGATGAAGTCTTGTTAGAGGAAATTAAGTCATTGGGCGATTTTGAAGGGGATTTTGGGGTCTTGGCCTCTCTCTCTCTCTTGTTCCATCTCTCTCTTTCTTTGTTCTTTTTACTCTGTCTCTCTCCTTCCTGGAAATCATAAGATAAGCATCTCTTTCCATCACATGCTCCTAGTGTAATGTACTGCTGGCCACAGGCCCAAAGGCAGCTGGGCAGTCAACTGCGAAATGAAATCTCCAAAACTGTGAGCCAAAATAAATCTTTCCTCACTTTAAATGAATTATCTCAGGTATTTCTTATAGTAACAGAAAGCTGACTGATATGTGTATATTATTAAATATATTTAATTGAATTTTAATATAAATTATATTTATAATTAATAGGTTTCAAAAGGCAATATACATACTTGGCATAAATTTTAGGAGACAACTTTATAAAACATAATCCATTTTTTTACTAATTCAGACAGTGTCTACTGATTCTTAAACATAAGTGATGACAAAATAAGTGGATTTCCTTCCTTCTTCTTTCTTTTAACACTGCATTAATTAATTATTTTATTTTTCTTTAAATTTCTTGTGTTTCTATTATTAATTATGCCTGCACAGTTATAGAATGCCATTTCAGATTTAGCCCTTTTTACATCCTATAATAAAAAAGCAAGGAAATCAAATTTATTTATGTTCTCTTTCTCTAAATTTTCCCTTCCAGTGATCCTAATTATATTACTTCCACAGTGTATCTTTTTTCTCAAGCTGAATGTTTTCAAAGCTTAACATAGCTACTTTATTCTCCTCTTCTTTTCTTTTGGTTAACTAATTTCTCTAGTTTCTTCAAACATAACTTGCTCACAAAAGTCCAAAGACCTGAATGGTTAAAATGTTTGAGTGCAACTTTTGTACTGGAACAATAGTGTGGAGTATTGGAAAATAACCATTCAAATTTTCTCTCCCAAAAAGATTTACAGATATGGCTCCACTATATTTTATTATCTATTATGGAAAATGTGAGCTAGCCAGTTCCTAGCTCCTTCTTACCAATAAAATTATTTTGTGCCTGACTTGATATCCAAAAGATTATTTCTTTAACCTTAAATTTCATCATATTTACCAAGACAAGGAACTTTCCAAATCTGTAAATTCCAACATTTTTTTTAGGTCTGAAAAGTTGTCTTGATTTATGCCCTTAAAAATGTTTTATTCAATTTGTTCAACTCTTCCTCAAGGATATCAGTGACGCATGAGTTAAAATACACTTTGTCTCCTGGATGATTTCTTCTGTCTACATTTTAATTTTATGTCTCACTTACCTTTAATAACATTTATTTCAATTTCATGTTGATTTTTTAAAAGTTTATTTTTTGTCTTTTTTCTTTAAAGGAAGGCAAATTCTCACTTTTATTGCTTCCATTGTGGCTTTTACTTTATGGTGATTTCATTTCTCTTTTAGGGTTCTCCCTGAGGTTTGGTTTGGCAGGATCCTTATGGTCTTGAAATTAAGATATTTGGTACACTGAAGATAGAGAGTTTTGAATGATTATTTGATGAAAGGGATTTAAGAAAAGGCTTGGAGTGAAATGACTTGTTTTACAAAAAATACTAAAGGCTGCTAATAGCAGGGAGTTATATTAACAATCAGGTGGGAAAATGGTCTATCTGATGTGTAGCATTCTCTTTTCATCAGCAAATGCACAGTGTGTACAACAGGATCAAGAAGATGGGGCTGGACATTATATAAGAGCTCAAGAGCAAGGACTTCTGTTCTTCAAAGGTGACTTGGCTATTCTCAGAAATGAGCATTAAATTTTGTACTTTGTGAAAATTTTTTAGCTCTTTTATCACCTTATACATAGAAAGACCAACTAACCTACAAGTGGTAGACAGATTATACTGGAACCTTTTCATCATGGAAGGGTCAATGCTTTGTCCTCCCCAGGAAAAACATATAACCTGGATTTAGAATTATCTTCAGCAGCAACCATGTTTTTTTTGGGTAATATAGACTATCGCTGAATTCAGCACATTACCTCAACCCAAGAAACTGGATTTTTTCAGTAAAAGAATCACAATAGTGGTCTTCCATGGGAAGGCAACAGGATCTTTGTTGTAGCCCAAGTAGGGCAGCTACTCTGTGTCACTAGCCAAGAAGGACTCACTGGGAAGTAGTGATGTATATATATATATATATATATATATCTATATATATATATAATTTCAGTAATGTGGATGCACATTTCTAAAGCTAACTGGGGTAGTTTGAATCTCAAATGTTAACTAAAGTCTCATCTGTTGAAACCTTGGTCCCTTATTGATGGTGCTATTGCAAGGTTGTGACCCTTTTAGGAGGTGGGGCCTAGGGGAATGAAGTTATGTCCTTGGGAATGCACCTTTGAAGGAGATTAGGAGATCTAGAACTGCATTTCTATACTCTTTCTCTTTGTGTCCTGGCCACTAAGAGGTGAGCATCCTTTGTCATGTATCTTAGTTACTTGTTGTTGGGCTAAAATACCCAACACTAATAAGTTAAAGGAGGATAGGTTTCTTTTGGCTTACAGTTTGTAAAGGATTCAGTTCATAAATATGGTGATACCAAGGCAGGGCAGTGTGACAGAACAGAACTGTGAAAAGAAACAGTTCATGGCATGAGAGGCAGGAAGCAGAGAAGGATTAAGGGAGGAGGATATATATACATCCTTACAGTCCATGTGCACTGTACCTACCTCTTCTCAACATCACAGCCAGCTATAAACTCATCAGTGGACCAGTCCAATGATGAGTGTCACAAATTACTTGATCCAAAAGCCCCACCTACAAGTGCATGAGGAATTGGGGAAACATTTTAGACATAAACCATAATACCAGTTATATCTGTTATGATGTACCGTGCTGCCATTGGCTCAGAGCCTGTGACCATGTACTGAAACCTCTGAAACTGTGAGCCAGAATAAACTTTCTCCTGTTTGTAAGTTGTTTGTCTTAGAAATGTTGTCACAGGACCGAAAGCTGATAGACACAATGATTTTGCTCTCTCTCTTCTGTGTGTGAGTAAAGCATTGTTTCATCCAGAGTTTCGTGATACTTCATTTTCCTGATCCTGATACAAAGATACAGGGAGGCACATAATGCTGATCTTCTACTGATAACAGTGAGCAGATGCCACTTGCTTGTAAATATTTGTCTCTCAGAATCATTTTGACATCACCTCTGCATTATAGTTATTCCCACCATATAAGCCCCATATTCTTGATATAGAGACTGGAATGCTTAGATTTGCAGTGGATATGAGGCTGGGGTTATAGCCTGTGTCATAGGTTCTGTCCAACAGGTGTTCCTTCATGGATTTCATTTTGAAAAAAGCAATGTGAGAAAGGAAGTATTGTTTTATAGCCTTACACCTTGAGTGTGGAAGGGAAACACAAAAGCCTTGGAGGCAGTGCTAGCTATGATACTGCCTGGAATGCTTTGTTTGATGTTCTGGCTTCCTGTTCAGCATTCGGTGTCCATTCTGGGTACCAAAGCACAGCAAAAGTGAAAACATCGTGGCCAGGAGCACACAGTGGTGTGGTTTCCATATTGTTCTTGTCTCTATAGCCTGCGAATTGAAATCTCAATCTCTGAGACCCTGAGGATTTTGAGAGAAATCGAAAAAGGTATAATAAGTTCTTTTTTTTTGTTTCAACTTGTAAGAGTGGGTTCTGGTGTTTGTAACTAAAAATACTGACTGTTCCACCCAACAATGTCAGATTTTAACAAGTTCCCCAGATGATTCTTATATGTAGCTGGTACAACATAGGTACAGGTGTTTGGGGAATATCTTTGAGGTGTTATTAATCTTGAAAAAGAGAGAGATAGAGTTGGAAAAATACAGAATAAAGGACTGTGTGTTTCTAATTCAGTGAGTTACTCTTGACCAAAATGAAGAGAGACATTGATGGTATAAATTATGCTTTGAATTTCTTTATTTGAATTTTATAGTTTGAGTATTACAGAGATAGAGTGATGTAAACTAAGTTATATCACTAACTACTTAATTCCTCTGACTTCCCATTGCATTTATGTTAAAACATAAATTACTTTTATAGCTGCAGGCAGTAGCCTTTGCCTGTTTTTCCGATTATATCATTTACTACTTTTACCTCTACTTGCTACTTTCCATCCATAATGGTCCTTGTCATGTTACTTCCTAATTCACCATCTTTAAATTCACCTTTCCCTCTAGCAGAACACTTTTCCCTAAAACTTTCAAATTCTTGTATCCTTTTTAGCATTTTGATTTGGCTTAAAATGTCACTGAGAATGGCTATCCCTTTCTGAGAAGGTCAGAAAAGCTTTCTTGGAACAAGTGATATTTAGAATGAAAGATAAAGAATGAGTAGATGATGGTCCAATGAGGTGAAAGAGTAAGAATACTGTAAGGAGAGGGAAGAAAACAAGGATGTTGATTTTTCTTCTGAAGCTCAAGGAAATGCAATGAAACCACAGTGACAGGGAGAAGATGACAATATGCAATGTAACAACCGTTGTTGAATTCCTATCATCTTGTTTTCTCGAAATTCTGTAACATTTCTAAAGTATTTTTATCTTCTTTAAAATAAAAAAAAGGAAAAGAAAGCTGAGCTGGATCTTTGCAAGCCATAGTCAGAACCGTGGAAAGCACAGGTACATTGTTTTAGATGTGAGAGGAAAGCAGATGTCTTAGCCCTTGTCCTGTCACTGAGATACAATACCTGATTTCTGCAAATTAAAGGTAGAGATGTTCATATGGCTCACATGTTCCAACAGATTCAGACCAAAGTTGGTTGGCTCCAAAGTAGAAATGGCATGGTGCAAAGGCCACCTGGAGGAGCATAGCTGCTCATTCCACAGCAGCCTGGAAGCAGAGAGCTAGGGAAGAACCTGGGACAAAAATATACCCTCTCCCTTCCTCTTCCCAATGACCTTCCTCTGTTCAGGCCCCACCCCCACCACATATTCAGCTATTGAGCTCCTCAGTGGACGGACCCACTGATGAGTTTAGCATGCCCTGATCCAATCACCTCCGGAACACAGGAGAATTTAGGGGAATATTTTAGATTTAAACAATAACACTGGGCTCCAAGCAAATAAGGTGAGGAAAAGACAAAAGCTTAAGATCTTTCATAGGAAATCTTGGATGGCACTAACAATAAAGTTTAGATAGCCCAGGAGACAGAATATGTTGTTATAACTCAGATAAATATGTTATTATAACTCAGATACTGTGTTATGGTCTGAAATCTGTCTGGAAATTTTGGTGTATTATGCAACTGTTCTTTCAGAATGGCTCCCACAGAAGATTTCTTAATGCAACTATGTTTTCAAAAGGAACAAACCAACGTAAACAAAACCTGATGCAATTCTTCAGCATATGTCTCATTTTAGTGGGTCAGAATATCTTACAAACAAAATTAAAATTTTAGGCCACTCTGGAGGGATATAAGTGACCATTTCCAATGGGAGAAAACAAAGGAATAAAAAGAAAATTCATTTTAACAGATTATTTAAAATTCAGCTTGTTATCATTTCAACATCTCTTAATGCACTTACCATGTGTACAGGAAGAGGATGTCTGAAGGTCACCGCAGTCTGAGAAATATAGCACTTGTACTGAGGGCTATTGGCTTTCTATTTAAAGTCTCAATTGTTGGCAACCCAATTTTGTTTCACATTCATTCTGTTTGTTTTGTTCAGTACTAACAACACAGGCTGAATTTGGTAAATAATTTAAGAATACTGACTCAAACCACTGGAACACATCGTTTCTCAACGATCCACATTTTCTCTTTTCAAAGAGACCAAACCAGTCTCAGATCCCTGTCCTCATTCTTAATGAGTTTCTGAGCACTTCCAGTTCAAAGTGGCTGATGCAATATAAGAGGTCATAGCTTCTCCATCCCAGAAGCCCAGGGAAATGACAGGAAAAATTTTATTACCTGCAAATCCACAGCATTATTGTGGTCCTAGAATACTGTCCAAGGCATAGAGAACCTATGTATGTTACAACATCCTAAAATTGAATACATGATAAAAAATAAACAGTGCACATTTCAATATGAAAAATAAGCGAGAGAGGATGACCATGAAGGGGGGTTTCTCTGAGATGTAAGTCAGTAAGGGCTAGCTCTGGGATTGGGCTACAGGGCTCCTGGCAGTGCTATTAGTTGAAATTAAAGGACTCTGACACAACCTAACCTGGCCAGGTTTTGTCACATACGCTGACTATGGACTTTCCCATGCTGTGTGCAGTCCTATACTTGCAGATTTGCCAACCTATCCAGACCTTCCATTAGATAAGCAAAGACAAGAGACAGAGCAGTTCCACTTAAAATTCCAGGCCACTACAAAGGACAAGGAACATCTCCCATAAAACAAGGTCTTGTGCACAATAACACAGAGCTCCTGGAACCACAATCCTGCCCAGAATCTCACTGCAGCTGTAGTTTCTGTAATCAAAGTCTTGACTCCGTGGGGGAGACAGTGATTTTTCCCTCTACTGTCTTTAGATCTCAGGTGCATGGAGTTACTTTAATCAAAATCTTTCATTTGGGTTCAGCCAGTGGGAAATGTCAGTGGGATTGGATGAATGGAAGATAATGAGGTCAGGGTCTTTTTTTCCACTCTTCTCACTGGGTTCTGAAAAAGGCGCTCTTTCTTTGCCCCTTTAGGATGGTAAAGGAAAATGGCCTTCAGCTAATCCAAATCTCTTAAACTTTGTTGGTTTCCTTGAAAACCCGTCTGCATCTTTGTAGGCTGTCGCTTTATTAAATTCTCCTCAGTCACCCAACACTAGCAAGCAGTGCTCAGGACCCAACTCAGAGACTGCCCGGTAAGAGCTCTCACCCTCTGCTTCCTTAATTAAGGACTCCTGTGAAGTTAAAGCCTTTTGTGTTTGCTTCTGCTTGCTGAGCAAGTCTGTTGTGTCCAAGAATACATAATTCACATTGTCTTTATTTCCTCATTGTTTTTTCAAAGAACCAACTAATTACTTTTAAATTTAACCTTTTACTGTTTTTATTAAATATTGATTTTATTATCTGTTTTTTCATATAATTTTTTTTCTATTGCTGAGATGGTTCACTAGGTTTTGTAGTTTTCTTCTTTACTATGTAAGGACTTTAGATGATAAATATTCTAGGAGTCACCATATTTACTGTCTTCATAAGTTTTTTCCTATGCTGTTATTTTCTATTTTCATTTATTTATTGACATCTTTGTATTTTCATTATGTTTCCCTTTCCAGTGTAGGAAGGCATTTCAAAATTACTAAGGGGAGATTCCAAGAAAATATTTTTATCATTAATATTTAGACTATTCATATTTTGATCAGACATCATGACCTGAAGAACAGTTATTTTTTGAAATTTGTTGAAAGTTTATGGCTTTGCAAGTAGCCAATATGTGAAGATATGTATGACAAAAAACAACTGCATTCTTCAGCTCTTGTCCAGAACTCACACTGTGTTCAGCAAGTTGAGCTTCATGACTGTATTGTAGATCTCTACATCCTTACTAAACTTTTGTGCAATTGAAATGCCAAAAGTCAAGAGATGTTTTTGAATTTTCCAATTAAAAGAAATGAAAAGATTCTCCATATAGGTACATTGCCTTTTTACTTTATATACTTTAAAGTAATTTTATTAAGTGTGTACATCTTTAGCATTGTCATATTTTTATTACCAAATCATCTACTTTCTATTTGGCACTAATCAATGCCAATAATTTAGAAAATGTTTTTCTAGGCTTATTTATTCACATTTTAAAATTTGTATAGTTATATTTATTTATTTAATAAAGGTTCATTAATTTTTTCTGAGCTTAGTTCTTCACCTTTTAAAACTTTTTAGAGTTATTTCTATTTATTTAATAAAAGTTCATTAAAGTATTAAAATTGAGAGAACTGATTGTTTTCAATTCTTTATATGTTCTAGATATAAGTCCTTTGTCTGAGGGGCAACTGGATAAAAATTTTTTCCCACTCTGTGGGTTATCTTTTCACTCCGTTAGTGATTTCTTTTGCTGTGAGAAGCTTTTAAATAGGATAAGATCTCATACATAGGACATAATCATGAACTTTTGACACTACACTGTATGTGTATTTTTATTACAATAATCAGTGCATACTTATTAAACATATTATACTTATTAAACATATCTTTTGCTGTGAGAAGCTTTTAAATAGGATAAGATCTCAGTTATTGATCCTTTGTACTATTTCCTGTGCTAGTGGGGTTTTGTTCATGATATCTTCACTATGTCCTCAGAAGTTCTGCCTATTCTCTCTTCTGGCACATTTGGTGTTTCTGTTTTAATATTAAGATCTTTGATCCATTTTGATTTTAGTTTAGTGCATGGTGATAGATATGGGCCTAATTTTAGTTTGGTATTAGAAAGCCAGTTTTTCCAGAACCATTTATGAAAGAGGCTATCTTTCTTCCAGTTGAAATATTTGGCTCCCTTGTCAAATATAAGATAGCGGAGTGTGTTTGGAGTTGTTTCTGCATCTTCTAATTTGTTCCACTGATCCTCAAAGCTGGGCATCTGAGATGAATACACACATCTCAGAAGAAGAAGTACAGATAGTAAATAAATATTTGAAAACAATGTTTAACATAACTCTGGTCATTTGAGAGTTGCAAATCAAAACAATGCTGTGGTTCCATCTCACTCCATAAAGAATGGCTATTATCAAGAATCAACCAATGCTGACAGGGCTGTGGGACTAAAAGAACCCTTCTACTCTGTCGGTGAAAGTGTAGACTGATCTGACCATTGTTGTAGAGATTCCTCACAAAAATAGGATTAGAGGTTCCATTTGACCAGCTATACTACAAACCTGTTGCGTATCTTCCTGGAATAATTAAAAACATCACTTCACAGCGATATATATGCACCCATGTTTATAGCAGTGCAGTTTGTAATAGCTAAATCTTGGTTACAGCCCCAATGCCCATCAACCAATGAATGGATAAAGAAGGTGTCGTATTTTTGTACACTGAGTATTACTTAGCCATAGAAAGGGTAAATTTGAGACATTTCTGGATAAATGGATGCAACTTGAGACCATACTCTTAAATGAAATAAATCAGACTCACATATGTAAGTATCATATTATCTCCTTAGTGTGAGAGACTGAAAGGGTAAAAATGGATCAAAATATACAATAGATATTGTTAAATGGGAAGAAATTGTTCAAAAGGAAAGAGGAACTAAAGAAGGGGAAAGGGGAAAGGAAGGAAGGGAAAAGGAAAAATAGATAATAAAAAAGGATAAAATGGAAACAAAGCTTTGTACATAGGGAAAAGAATAGGGTTTGAAGGGAGGAGAGGGGATGGGAAAAAAAGAGGAATCAAAATGTAACATGTACAGGTACAGATTCCCTATGACAAATAAGGTCATTATATATATTTAAAATGTACCAATAAACTTAACTGAAAAATATTAAATTTGAGTGAGAAAGCTTGGTTGTAAATCAAGCATACATAGGACATAATCATGAACTTTTGACACTACACTGTATGTATATTTTTATTACAATAATCAGTGCATACTTATTAAACATATTAATATATCTCATCATGACATTTCCATATATGCATATACAAGGGTAACATGCTCTGATTATACCACCCTCCCTACTACCCTCACTTACCCTCCCTTTCCTCCCTCACCCTTCCCTTTCTTCTCTTTCCATTTCCCGTAGGCTTCCTTCTACTTTTATGTTATCTTTTTCTTCTAGATTGAACACATGATAAAAACATACTGGCATATTTCTCTTAACATGATGATCTCCATTTCCATTCATTTTCGTGAAAATGACATGATTTCTTTTCTCCTTATGGCTGTATAGTAGTTTGGTGTGTATATATGCCAAATTTTCTCGATCATCCGTCCATTTGCAGGTACCTATGTTAATTCCATTACTTCATTATTGTGTGTAGAGCCATGGTAAACAGGAATGTACTGGTATAACTTTCTTATGCTGGCTTTGATTACTTTGGTATATACCCAGGAGATGTATTGCTGGATAATATAGTAGTCCTATTTTTAGTTTTTTTTTTTACTTCTAATGAATATAGTTCAGCACACACTCAAATAGCACACACTCACAAAAGTGTTCCTCAGGTCAAATATTCTTTCCCTACTTTCTTGGGAGAAATGGACTCCATAGGTAAAGCTTCTGAGCTTTGGGCATTTAAAGGAGAAAGGGGTAGGATTCATTGCTGGAAATTAGTTATTAGAATTGTTCCTTAGTATCTGCTGGAGCCTGGTTCCAGATCTTCCCTTCTTCCCGCAGGATGCTGAATCCTGAAGTCCTCAAATTTCTTACACTTTAAATCATCTCTAGATTACTTCAAATACCACATATAATACAAAAGATTGCTATACTATGTTATTTAGGGAATAATGGCGAGAAAAGTTTGGATAAGTTCTGTGTGGAGATGGTTTTAAAAATGTATTAATGAAGGAAAGGAGAAAAGAAAGAAGGGGAAATTATACCTACAGGATAGCTAACATAGTTGTGCTACTGACTTCTATTGCTTTACTGAAAGGAACAGTTAATGTTTAATTATTTGATCAATCTTGCATGTCTATATTTATTTCCCTGAGAAACCACTTTGAAGATATCAATATGAAATACAACAAACATTGTTAATTTCCTACCACTTTGTCTGTAATTCAGTACTGCTTGTATTGTTCTTATGCTATGTTGTAAATAGATGTCTATTTGTTAATATGTTTTCATTCTTTTGTTTTTAAAATAAATTTTAAAAAGAAAGTAAAAAAATAAATAAAAATGTATTAGTATATATTTGTAATACATAATATTTATATTTGCTTGGGAAAGTTGTTATATATGTCATATCCTGATCATTTTTGACAATTTTTGTAATATATTCCATTTGTGTTTGGCTGAATCTGCAACCTATGGATGGAGAAGCTAACTGCACAGTGCATTTCAAACTGCGGGGTACAGAAGAGTCTGACAAACCAATGCTCTGGTCACATCCTGAGTTTCTGATTTAGTGGCTGTGAATGGGGTTGAGAATTTCCCTCTCTTACAAGCTCTCAGGGGATGTTAGCTATATCTGGAAGACCATACTTTCCAATGCTGCTGGGTTAATACTAACCTATTTTCACAGCACAAATGTTGTACTTCTGAGCTGTCCTCAATTTATTCTGGAAGCCCCCTAGACCAATATCTTGTCTAATTTAGGTACAGATTAGTGTTGCCTCACAAGATTCAAGACATTTCATTAAATTTCAGTCATATACAGTACGAAGATGAGTTGTTATTAATCTAAAATCCAAGTTCAGACAGTTGAACTATATTTTTATTCACTAGACCTGAAGACCCCAGAAAGAATTGTTGAGTTCAGTGTGTACAAATCCTTGATGAGCATCAGGACATTTTAGATGACCAAAACACAGATTGAAATGTCTAATCCTGTTAGTCTCTGATTCAGTTTATCTTTGATAAAAGATAGAACTTGAATTTCTCATAATTTCCCAAATGATGCTGATGGTGCTGGTCTGTTCCCAATCTCTGAGAATGATTAGCTTATCCCAAAGCAATGTTTGATGATAAGCAAGAAAAATCTTAGTTCTTGTCTTCCACTAAATCACTCACTACAGATTCTTCAGTTTTTGGTGTGTCTTGGTCTTCTGTACATCTCTTGGGTTCTTTAGCACATCTTCATGGGTAGATAGGTAAAAGCTGTGCTATTGCAGTGTCTCGGTTGGAACTGGAACCATATCCATAGCGCTTTCATTATAACCTCTCTTGAGAAAAATGGGTTCCTGCTGAGCACCAACAAATCCTCTTAAAGTATACCTATTACTTTATGTAAGTCAACCAGGAATAATTGCATGTCAGGAACAGCGTAATTAAGAAGCATATTAAAATGCCTAGAATTTGTGTATGGTGTGCATTAGCAGACTTTGTTGGGTGTCTGCACTCCAGTTTTCTTTTCTTCTTCATCCAGCTCTCTGTCCAGAAATTTGCCTATATGCAGTAGGAGTCACTTGATCTCTGCTTCTGATTTGTTTCAGAAAGAAAGAAAGAAAGAAAGAAAGAAAGAAAGAAAGAAAGAAAGAAAGAGAAAGAAAGAAAGAAGAAAGAAAGAAAGAAGAAAGAAAGAAAGAAAAAAAGAAAGAAAGAAAGGAAGAAAGAAAAAAGAAAGAAAGAAAAGAAAAGAGAAGAGAAGAGAAGAAAAGAAAAAAGAAAAGAAAAGAAAAGGAAAGGAAAGGAAAGGAAAGGAAAGGAAAGGAAAGGAAAGGAAAGGAAAGGAAAAGGAAGAGAAGAGAAGAGAAGAGAAGAGAAAAGAAAAAGGACAAGAAAACAAAAAAGGAGTGAAAAGGAAGGAGGATTACAAGGATAGATATCTGGGCTTCATCCTTAAATCATTCCCTCTGGTACTTGTGCCTTTTGGTTAGAAGTGACATCCCTTGCTAATGCTGCCCTCCGAACATAGCAATTCTTCTGCCAGATTCTGATAACCTTATTTACCCTCCCTCTCTTCAGGTTTAAAGAAGGTAACTGCATTGATCATTCTTGTCCTGTGGTAGTCTACTCTTTGTGGCCTGGTAGAAGGGTCTGGTGGAAGAAAGCTGTTTGTGTAATGGTGGCCCAGAAGCAGAGGGAATCATGTGGTGAGGGAGGGAGGTAAACCCATCCATGTCACACCTCCAGGGAAGCCCCACTTTAATCAAGCCACACCTCCTAACAGTACATTCAAAAACTAGCTTAAATTTTACAGTCATTCTGCAAGGTCGGTGAGCTGATAACAAATGGGTAGCTGTCAGAAATCATATTTGGCATGTATGGGAAATAATTGCATACTCTGATAGTTAGCCTCTGAAAGACATATGACCTTATTTTATCTGCTTCTAGTATGAATTATTTCAGATGGTTGTGAAGGAGGACAATTCTGCTTCAATGGATCCTGTGCAGATGGTTTGGAGCTGTGGTTCATCATGTTTGTACACTGAAATTCTTGGTTATGCAGAGTGCAAGTGGAAGACAGGGAAAGGAATATGCAAAAGTTTGATTACGTCAGAGTTTGTATTGCTTCAATTCAGTTTAGTGAAGTACTTGATTTATTCTAGATCATCTCCATTTATTTGGAAATGTGTATTTATTTTAATTTATGCATGTTTTGAAAGATTTAATAATGATAAATAATCATGCTATTTTTAAAAGACACTATAGTCATTGGAAACTATAGATTAGAAAGCTATACTAGACTCAATTATTTCTCATTTTTGAAGTATTAATGCCTGCTTATTTTATCATGCCTCTAGTCTTCTGGCACGACCATTGAAAGTTCAGACAGAAACATAACAAGAGTTAATAACTATACTCCAGCCCTGTAGCTTCAAGAATTTGGTGAATGCTCCAAAGGAACAAAATATGATCCTAGAGGGAGGAAGTTCAGGAAGAAGATCTTAGAATTCCCACTTACATTTATTTTTCATATCATCATTTATAACTTTTTATTTCTGGTTTCATTTCATAACATCCAAAATACTGTTAACAAATGATAGCAATAATATTGCTTTACATATTAATATATCCACACATTGTGAGGTTCATACTCACATTTCTTACTTAATGTAATACAAACTGAAGTAACTTCAGAGATGATGGCGCTAAAGCCTTGCTTCTCTAATTATGATCTGCCAAGCCACCAGCAACAACTTCCCCTGAGAGTTTATTGGAAATGCAGAATCTCAGGCCCAAATCTGGACTCACTGAATCAGATTGTGCCTTTCTCCGCAGGTCCTAATTATTGCCTTTGCCCAGTAAAGTTTGAGAGTCACAGAGATCTGGCATTTTATACCCTTTCAAATTAAATAGCAGAGGTTTTTTAAAAGAAAGAGCATACAGACCTCTATTATGTCTTTAGGAGAGGGGAAGAGTTTCCCTTTCCTCTCCTAATTTTTAGTTCAGAACAGCCAAAGAAGAAGGGTCATCTGTCTTCCTTGTGCAAGGCATTTATTCCCCATGTTTTTGCTTTCTTTGCATTATTATCATTTTTCTTCTAGGTTAAATTATTTCTTTAAAATAAGATTCCCTGTGGACAGATATCACTACTCAGGAGTATTTTGCTTGACGAGCATAGCGAGAAGTCTACCTGATTTCCTAAGGCCTGCTTTGACTCCTGTCTCCAACATCAGAATAGCTTTCTTTTACTCTTTCCTCCAGTACACTCTCTATAACATAATAAATTACAGTTCTAAAATTAGACTTCCAGACTATTCCTTTATTTGAAAATAGTTCACTAAAACAAAGGAGTCATATTCTTCACGTGTTTTGCTCTTGAACATTATTGATCTGTATTCCTCAAATATCTTTTTGTGTCGTTATATTAATACTATGAAGTCTATTTATGAATTAAAATATTATCCATAATTAGTATGTTACTAAATTGCTCACTAATTTGTCATGTCAAAAGCATGTGAATAGTGTGAAACGAGTGGTATTTTAATATGTCTTACTAACCATGCTGAATTTACATTATTACTAATGGAGAGCTTATCATAAAATTTATACTTAGGACAAAGTTCATCTTAACAATAGCAGATGTTCAATCACCTTCCGGATTATTTCAAGTCTTTTCGCTTGTCAGGGCTGATTGCACTGTCACTATTTCTTGTTTCATCGCTTGGCTGATGAATAGCCACGACAAGGTTAAGGGAAAGTGTCAGCTTTGCCATTTTTGAGCTCCTCACTTTTGTTTGCATTATCAGTATCATCTTCAGCCCGCAGCTCTTGGGGAAAAAAATCTTTTAAGACCACTTATCTCTTTTATGATACTTTAATTAAAATCAGATAATTTAATACACAATTCCACTCATACTGGCCCACAAAAACTGCAGCACAGTGCAGTGAGCTATAAGTGAACAAAGGAGGAATCAGAGGAGCACCGCCCGCCCCTTTCCTAGACCCCCCGGGGTCTCAGCACCCTGATTTCCAACCCCAGTGACACTTGGAACCAGGCTTCTCATGACACAAACAACAGATCCAGGGACAGACTGTGTAGTAATATCAGAAAAGCTCATTTTCTTATTTTTTAGCTTAACAATTATAAGCAGCAACTCTAAATTATAAACAGAAAGTCTAAACATTTCCCTCCGCCTCTCAGTGGGTTGTTGTGGGCCCTACAAAGACTACTGACATTGACAATAAAATCCAAGGTCTTGTGTCATGTGTATTACATTAGACCGCTTAGGATTACATAAACCTCGGCTGGAAAAAGATTCACTCACTTCCTCAACCACAAACCTTTATTCAGAGTTCTCCAATTTGCTTAATAGTAACAACGCAATGATGAAGCTTTACTTTTGTCAAAGGGGCCTAAAGTCATTTTATTGATTTCAAGAATCTTGAAATCATATTAAATAATGTTCTTAATTTAAGCATTAGTCATACATTTCTGTGCACATTATCATGTTACAGAGCAGGGAAGAGCTTCCCAATAAGGTAAATCGCTGAGAATTCAGTAATCTTTTACCTATTTATTACTATTTAATAACCTATAAACTTTTCCCAGAGTTATAAAGTTATGGAGGTTTATGGGTTTCTTCCATCTATAATATCAATTGCTTATGTACTTTCTTCCTTACTCCCATTAAAAATAATTTGTGATCAGCAGAAAAATAATTTGAGTGGATATGAGATCATGCACAATCCCACCACCAAGGATGTCCTCTCCATCCTTCTGCCAGATGTGCTTGCTATTTCTCTGATAAATGGGTGGTAGGAATCAGAGGAGGAAAAAATTCTGAATTACACTCAGACTAATTCATATAGTTTTCCTTTGGAAGGAAACTGACTTAAGACAGAGATTGCTAATAGCTCTTTGGAGCATCTATGAGCTTGGCTTTGAGTGCTGTGGTTGAAGAAGAAAATCCTACACTGCAAATTGAAGGGATCTACTTTTGAATAGTCACAAGCACAGAGCTTTTACTCAGCTCTCCTTGGAATTGGGTGTGTGGTTTCTTGATGACTGCAGAAGTCAAACCTCATGCATAGATTCCTAAACTAGGCCCTTAGGCATAGTCTTTTGTCTAACTGTTCCTACAGTGCTGTGCTGAAGACAATGCTGTTACTAATCTGCCTTTTGGGGGAGTTTCTCTGAATAAAATAACCTTTTTAGAGGCTGGGGATTTAGCTCAGTGGCACAGCGCCTGCCTGGCAAGCGCAAGGTCGTGAGTTCAATTCCTGGTACCAGAAGTAAAAACAAAAACAAATAAATGAACAAAAATAATCTGTTTATTTCATGTTTACTCTTTTATTCTCTCTCTCTGTCTGTCTCTCTTGCCCTCCCTTCTTTTTACCTACTTCCCTTCCTCCTTTTCTCATCACTTTCTCCTTCTTTCTTAATCTCCTCCTCCTTAATTAAAAGGCAAACCTTTCATCTAGTTACCCACCCAACACATACATATGTACACATCAATTCTTGTCCATTGGCTTCTATATTTTATCAGCTACAAACTATGAAGATGACTTCCAAATTTTAGTGATTGGCAATTAATACCTCATTCTATAAATGATCTGAAATGATCTGAAATTTAGACCAAATACAAGTCAGCTTTATGGTCTTCAAATAATATTCTGCTTCTACAGTAGGACTGAACTAATCTTTACTGAATTCATTCTGAATGGCAACCCTGTGATAGGTACTGGAGATGTCAACAGCTAACATCTTCCATGCCTTTTGAGACGTTCAAAGATTAATTAGATCTTTCTTTTTTTTCTTCTTTCCCTCATCCCAGTTGCTCCTTCCTTTGAGCAATTTATTTCCCTTTCATATTATCTGTTGTACATTTTTAGTTTTCTATACTCTTTCATGTGCTTACACTTGGGAGATAATATGATGTTTACACTTGTGAGTCTGAGTTATTTCACTAAATAACTAAGGCAAAATATGTATATAGAAAGATAGACAGGGGCTGGGGTTGTAGCTCAGTGGCACAGGGCCTGCCTAGCAAGCGTGAGGTCATGAGTTAGATCCCAGGTACCACAAAAAAAAAAAAAAAAAAAAAAAAAAAAAAAAAACCCAAAGATAGACAGATATAGAGAGATATAGGTATATAGATATAGATGATATAGAAGGATAGCTGGGATAGCTGTACTGCTGATGTCTGGTGGTTTATTGAAAGGAACAGTTAATGTTTAATTTTTTTTATATTTTGACCAATTTTTCATGCTTATACCTGGTAATCTGAACAACTGATGTGAAGAATATATGCAATATAACAACCAGTGGTGAATTCCTACATCTGTATTGTTTCTAATGTTTTTAAAATTATTATTTTCTTACTCTCTTTAATGGTTTGATCAATCTTGAATTCTTACATCTGATAATCTGAGCAACCTCACGGAAGATAGCAATATGCAATATAACAACCCCTGTTAATTCCTATCATTTGGTTTGAAACCCCTTATCATTCTTAATGCCCTTTCTTTGTTTTGTTTGTATTCCGCTATTGTTCTTTTTTTTGCTATTCTCTTTAAAATAAAAAATAAAGGAAAAATTATTAATTGGAGAGACAAATCTATAAGTAGATAAATTTTAGTACAATATTTTTTTCTGGGACAATATTCACTCATCTGTTTTTGGTTTAATTTTGATTTTCTTGCACTTTATGGGTGCTTTCCATTTTGTTCTTATACCACTTTATTTTTTGTAGTGAAGTGTATTGGCACAATTTAGATATACATAATGATCACATTCATCATAGCAAATTTGTTTCTGTACATGGTATATCTTGATTCTTCTTTTTTTCTGTGCCCCTCCTCTCCCTCTACCCCCTTTTCCCTTCTTATTTATAAAGCTTTGTCTCCATTTTAGCCTTCTTTTCTCATTTTTTCTCTTCCTTTCCTTTCTTTCCTCCTCCTCCCTCCGTAGTTCATTTCCTTTAGTCCTTTGACCATCTGTAAGATGATTCTTTTATTGTTTTTGTCTAGTCAATTTTCCATCAGAATAGTTTCTGTTGGTAGAATTTTTTTCTTTTGAGTAAGCCATACCTTTCTGTTTCTCTGGATATGTTGTGGGTTTTTGTTTCTTTTTTTCTTCTTCTTCTTTTCTTTTCTTTATTTTTTTGTTTAAACAGGACATTGAATGTAATAACATTATAACATGGTTACTCTGGAAATCAGCATCTTTCCCTTTTCTAGGTTTTGCTATTTTTAGTTTTTGTCTTTTGGTCATTGTAAGGTGTCTCTGTGCCACACAGTAACCCAAGGTATACACTTCTCAAGACTTTTCTGATCTTGCAACTGTGCCTAACCCTGGACACACACAATAACTATTACTTTCCTTTGTCCATGCAATTGCTTTTAAATAATCTGATTTTCAATATATGGATCCTAAAGGGGAAAAGTGAAACATTCAGAGATGCAGGTTGTCCCTTACATCCCATGGAAGTCACATCAGCCAGAAGGAGATGCGTTTGCAACACTGGGGGAGGATGATTGCAACCATGGTGGCCACCCACCTCTTTGTCTGCACCACTGTAGTCAGAAATGGTAACTGGCTCTTACAGTAAAGATCCCCAGTACTTAGAAAACAGGGTCCCTTTCACCTGTCCTGCCTCCTGAAAGCTTTGCTTAGCTCCAAGAACACAGATACAATTGTTCTTGGTTTTGTTTTGTTTTTTTTTTGCAAATAGGGCAAAGGGACATACTGATAAGCTAAAAGCCAACATGGACTAAAGTTAATCATAATTTACTGTCTATGTAGTTAATGAAAGAAAAAATGTAGTAAAAATCTTAACAACAAGGAAAAGCCCAGGTTCTGATGGATTTCCTTTTTCACTTTTAAGGACCCTTGTGATTACACTGAGCCAACTCAAATAATCTAGGGTAACTTCCCTATTTTAAAGTCATCTTATTATTAGCAAATTTAACCTCGCTGAAACCTTACTTCCACATTACTACATAACAATATGTTTATAATTTCCCAATATTAGGAAGAGGGCAATTTTGAGGCATGAGACCCTACTACATCATTAGCTTTATTAAATTTATATGACCTAATAGTGTGCTCCTTTCTGGCACCTTGGGATTTTAAACCTTCTTGGAGGGCCACCTTCCCCTCTATAAACAAATAAAATGCCTTGAGCCCTGTCCCAGTGTGTGTGCTTCATCTCCTTCTCAGGAGACCTGAAAATTCTTCAGACACTCAGTGTCTCCCTCTTTCCTATCTTGCTTGGTTTCCCTCTCTCCATCTCACATGAAACATCTGTTCCCATTCTGCCAAGCTCTAGTACTCTACTGTGATGGGACTGATCCCGTGATGAATGATTTTTGCTTTATTTGGCTGTGCTGTATTGTTTTTGAAACCCCATAAACATCACTACTAACATATTAGTTGTAAATAAACCTAACATAGTACGATTGGAGATGACTGATGCAATAGATGCTACGGTGGCCCCTGGCCCCTCTTTCAGAAAGGGAATGCTACTCCCTGGTGATGAGCTGTTCCTGTGGAATGGCAGCAGTGATGGTCTCAGCTAAGCAACACCTGCCTGGTCCAGGGAGCAAACTGCATCCAGTAACTGACAAAACTGGAATACATGGGGCTGCCAAACTTGGCCCATCTTGGTACAACTTGAAGGGTCCTTTCAAGCTCCAATTTCCTATAGGTCAGTTGGAATCTTTGTTGAGATTACAGCACTGTTCGCTTTTCTTTTTATGTCCAGTTTTCTTTTACTCCTCCCTCCCATAGGTTCTATAATCACTCCGTACATGGATGTCTACCTCAGAGACTGCATCTTGAGGAACCTACCTTGCAGTAACTGAATTGCATTTGAACAAAGTGTTTAAAAAGCAGACAATTTGGGGTGTGAAACATCACAGAAAATCTCCATGTCTTCACTTATATGTATTTTTTCTCCCTTCATCTTATTTGAAGGTTCCCCAAATTTTATATCTTTATTTTCTGGGGAAGTTTCAAGTTTTCTATTTCTTTTTAATGAATTTAAATAAATTTTAAATAGATTTACATAAGAGTTTCAAAATTAACACAAGGTTCTTGTACATCCTTTACTAATATTGCTCAAACAAAAGCATCTAATATAACCACTGTACAATAATCAAAACTAACAAATTAATAAACCTTGGTCACACTACAAGTTTTCTTACTAGTGTCTTTTTTTCTTGACAGGATCCTACATTGCACTTATTTCACGTGTCTCTTTACTCTTCTAAAAGCTGTGAAAATGTCACTATATTTTCTGATCTGACATGGCTCTAACACTTTTGAGGAGTACTGGTTAAGTATTTTGTAGAATGTCTCTCAATTTGGGCTTGTCTGAACCTTTGTAATGGTGACTAAGGCTATGGAGTTTGGGGAAGAATACTACGGAGGGGATGTAACTTTCATACCATGTCCTATCCAGGGTACATGAATCAACACGTCTTATTAGTAGTGACATGATTGATTCCTTCCTTAATATGGGTTCTGCCAGGTTTCTGCACTATGAAGTTATTATATTTCCCTTTGCAATTGATAAATGTTTGAAGAATATAGTTTGATTTATTACTGTGATGTTTTGCATTTATTATTTGGAATTACTTTGTAAGGGAGATCTGCTCCTTTCCTCCACTTCTTTATTATATCATTTACTGTATATTATGGATTTGTGGAGGTTTATCTATTTCTTTGATTTATGATCCAACATTATTGTTATTTACTTTTGTTTCCTGAGATTGTCCCACCCTTGGGAGTTCCTTAAGGCTGATTCCTGTTTTCATTGGATGCATCCCATTTTTCTGTAATTACATTTTACTCAAATGTTTACATGATGGCATCAAAACATACTCTTGTCTCATTTTGAGTTTATCCTGTATCAGCTGTGGAATCACCAATTCTCCAAAGAACCCTACATCCATTGTTTGATCAACTAATTGATTGACTGATCAATTGAAGAACAGTCCTTAGCAGCCAAGGTCTGGGCAATGTGTATGCACATTGCTACTGAGGTGTCATCGCTTCCAGCTTCTCTCTTCAGATGGAACTGGGAAAGGCATGTTTATATGCTAACTGATACATTGTGTATATGCACATATATCATAGTCCTGTCTACATGGATTTCTCTCTCTATCCATGTATCTATAAAATGATTTCATACAGATAGTTTCTTTTTTCTGATACTGGGGTTGAACCAAAAGCCTTCACACTGAACTACCACCCAAGACCCTTTTTATGTTTTATTTTGAAATTAATTCTCACTAAGTAGCTAAATTGGCCTGACTGAACTCAAACTTGTGATCTTCCTGCTTTGGCCTTCCAGGGTGCTGGGCTTATAAGAATGACCCACTATGTGTGGCTCATACTGGTAGTTTTGATTCTAAATCATTCCCCACAGTATTCATACTAGCATTCTCCAATTATTTGTCATTTCTTTTATCCAATGGTAAGAGTCCATTTTCTACAATACATTCTTTTATTTGTTCAACCCTAGCATATACGGAAAATAGTTTCAGAATTCTGAATTTGATACCCTTTGAAAAAATTTATCCACTAGAAACATTTCAATTGCTTTTTTATAAATAGGTTTGGACTCTCTGAATGGAAGTGCAGTTAGTGTGAATACTTTTATATTTTCCATGCACTTGCTTTTTCTTATTCCTACTCATAGGAGTTGAGATCTGAATGTCTATCATTTTCTCTGTGATAGAATCTACTCAATTCCTCTGAAAGCACAAAGTTCTGGACTTAAAGCCCAGATACACATCTACTCCCACTTAATTCCCAAAATGAAAGTTCCCAGACTGTTTTGTGATAGTGATTTGAAGTGAATTTCATGCATTTATAGGGAACAAAATGTTTTCTCTAAAATAAGTGTCAAGATTTTGCAGATGGGTTGTTTGTATTTTCTTTTGCAATAACAAACTGTTGAGGTCCAGAATTTTTCTCTGAAATGATTTGCTGGAGTTATCTCCCATTATTAAAAAGAAAATTTATCTTTCTACTTCTTAGAGCTAATTTACATGAGCATCAGAAAGGCCAAATGTAAGTCTTGAGTTTCTGAGATTTATCTGTGAAGGATGGATAAGGTATTTTATCTTTTCACAGCTTCATTTTCATCTGATTAAGCGCATTTCAAATTTTCAAAAACCTTGACTTGACAGTACTTGATAAATAATTAAAAAAACAAATAATATGTAGCTAATCAGTATATAGTACAGATGAATGATTTTCTACTGAAGCCATCAATAAACATTTATTATATACTATTATAAAGATGGGATAAGATGTAGACCCACTGAAGAATTATTACTGTAGCATAATGAAACTCTAATGCTGAATCATCAATTAAAATCAGGCCACTTTAACTAATTCAAGTTGCCATATTATAAGTTACCAATATGGTATATATGTTAGTCAGCTTTCACATAACTGGAAACAATAATTGATACCCACAACATAAAGGAAGATAAAAATACTTATGGCTTCAGAATGTTTAGTTCATGATTAACTGGCTCAAAAGTAGAAACAGGTTGGTGGAGGATTTTTGCCAAACCTATGGCAGTTAGAAAACAGAGTGAAAAAGAACCAGGAGGGAGAAAGAGAGAAAGAGAGAGAAAAAGAGAGTTTGAGAGAGGTAGAGAGAGAACTTTCAAAGACATGCTTCTAGTGACACACCTCTCCCTGTAGGGCGCTACATCCTACTTGCACATTTAGCCATGTACTCATCAATGGATTAATCTGATGATGAATTATAGAACTCTATGACCCAACTGCCTTTTGAATGCTACATCTGTGAACATTTGAGACTTCTGTGGAACATTTAGAGTATAGCAATTGATTATACAGATTTGAAATTCATGCTTACCATGTTTTCAATCACATCTCTAAACTGATCTCAGGCATGGGACTTAACCTCCCCTTGACTGTTAGCTTCCTTGGCTTCAAAATGAGATAACAACATTTACATTTTGAAGTTACTATGGAAATCAAAAGAGCTGATTTTTATGGAGTATGTTGCATATTTCCCAGCCCATCACAGAAATTCAAAGAGAAGTATTATTCTAATGTTTGTTCAAGTATTTGATGAACATTCCATGGGTAAAAATTTTGTGGGTTCCATAGAGAACATTTTTTCCTATTTGCCTAATGCTATACATACTGAGTGATTCAGTGCAACTTTGTGTTAGTTTTTATAAATCCTCACTCACCTAAGGAAACTTCCACCAGTTAGGAGCCAAGCTAACCTGTAAAAATGCAAGGGTAAGGGTGGCAGGCACAAATGTGGATCAAAATCTTGATACTAAGATTACAAAATGATAGCGACTGAGATATTTCTAACTCAGGTGAACTCTGACCTCATTACACTGGACTGAGTTTATATTAAATGGGGAAAGAAAGAAAAGCAAAGAAACCACAATATAATGCTTGCATTTCAGACAATCTAGAAATTAAGGACCAAGAGTAATATAGTAGATAGATAGATAGATAGATAGATAGATAGGTAGATAGATAGTGTTTTTATATTTGAATGTACAGTATTTGAATACAAACTCCTAATGAAGCCATCAAGGAACAACAATGGTGTTGAACTCCTTCAGCACCCTTGAAATTATGGTCTAGAGACCACTAGAGTGTGACTGACAGGTTTTGGGGCCAACAAAAGGGTGAGGAAAAAGATAGAAGGTGGATTTTTAAGCAGAGAGCTAATTACCTGTCCCCAGAGAGAGAGAGAGAGAGAGAGCGAGAAGGAGAGACAGAGATGTCACAAGTAGTTGACATCTTAGGTTCCTTCCAGCTGAATTTAGACCTGGCAAGCACATACAGATATGACTGTAGACCTTTTTTTAAAACACAGATTCAAAGTTAGATAATAAGACAGACTTGCATAATCTCAACCAAGAAATGCTGGGGTTGGGGCAGGGATCTCTATCTGCTTCCTCCTAGGCGTGGGCTTGCTCTAAAATGCCACTTCTGGCCTCTTCTTGGGTCAAAAGCAAGGGTGCAACTGGGCTAAATGGTGTGGCTGATTGAGGCTAGAGTCTTCCTAATGTCAGTGGGAATACTTTGAATGATAACTCTTAATTTTTCTGGCTTGGTACATTGGCTGAATCCCTCTTGTGTGTATTTTCTTACTTAATCTTCCTTCTACTTTACAGAGGTAAATACAATTATTTCTCTCTTGTTTCTTGTTTTTAAATTTTAGATGAAGCACTCCAGGTTCAATTACTTTCTCAAATATTTTCCAGGATTGGTACATTTTATGTTTTTTTTTCTGAAGTTTAGAAGGTAAGTAAATGATAATTGTTTTATTTCGTATATTAGTAAGATCCATTATAGTACATACACTGAGGCCTAGTTAAATTCTGAATCATATTTAGATTATCCTATGCTAAAACCATAACAGGGATGTTCTGATCCCTAATTCACAGGAAAAATTCCTGCAGAGGTTTCAGATATTCTCTAAGGAACATCTATTCTCACACTCAATAAACATGTGATTCTAGCTTCAGTGTATTTTTGTTAATATTCCTCAGGCCTCGATTTTAAAAAGGATTGTATTTAGATCTCATTTGCCATTCTGACACTCAAGGGAGTGATTGCTACACAAAACAAGAAGGTCCATGACCACTCATTTCATTTGTACTCATTAAAAAGAATAAAAAACCTAAATGGAAAACTATGCACCATAGGCATTGAATTTAAAAGATGATCCAAAGAAATAAAGTCTCTTAAAATCAAATTCCAAATAGTTTTAATGCACTCATCACATGCTATGGCTGGAAAGTCAGCAACTATATCATTCTGCCCCAAGTGCATTAGGTTGTGTTCTGCTTAATCAAATATGTATGAGGCACCTATTACATACCAGGCGCTCGCATAAGCTCTAAAGAAATGGCAGTGAATGAAACATTGTCTTGTTCTTAGTTGAATATTAATTCCTGTTGACATCTGTGGGTATTAAACAAGTGAGATGATCATACAATTTCAGGTAGTTTGAATGCTAGGAAGAAAAAAGCATGTCAGGTGTAGTGATCAGTGCAGAGTGTGCAAATGGAAATTATTTTAGGTGTAGCCTCCAGAAGGTGGCATCTGAACAGGAAATCCACCTGATATAAGTATCCTGAGTTCAGAACCTCTCAAGAACAGAGTCTGGGAGGTGAATCAGGAAATATAAAATCCAGAAGGCAAGAAGGAGCTGGTGTTATTGAAACCACAATTAGGAACCAAGCCATGTATGTACACAATTGCAGATGCAGCTGAGGAGTTTCCATTTTATTCAAAATCTGGTTTGGAGATGGGGGTGGGATGAGAAAAAGGAAGGAGGGTGGTGGACAGATGAGGCAAAGGGATTGAAACTGAGAAAGACACAATATATACATATTCCAATTCCCCAAAATGAATGTAGCTATTATGTGTCACAAATATAAACAATGAAACAATATATTTTTTAAAATCCTGGTAGAAACTGGGGAGTAGGATGACCTGATTTGCATCTTGAGATAGAGCTTTATGGGTGTTCCATTTGGATAAGCCACTATGAAGAACATACACTGGGGTATGTATGACAAGCTCAGAAGCAAAGGACTCAGAGGTCTTTTGTGACCACCTAGGAAACAAATGATTAGGATTAGCTATACCTTATCAGAAGAGATGGTAAGAATTTATCAAGTTCATCATAGTGTATAACTCTAATAAAGCAGTGACAGGACTTACTTATTGAGTTATATAAGGCATATTAGAGTGGCTAGGAACTGACGAAGTTACCTAGACTTTTTCGTTGAGCAAATGGGTGAAGGGTAATGACATTTCACTGGACGGAGAAGTTCTGGGCTGAATAGATAGGGGAAGGAGTTCAAGCGTTTTCTTTTAGACATGCTTGGTTTGGGAAGACTGCAATACATCTAAGTGTAGTTAGTAGTTAAACAAATGACTCTCAAACTCAGGGAAAGAGGCTGAGTCTCCAAAAGACAAATTGGGGAATGTCAGTAAAGAGAAGAGAAGGAAAATAAAGGAAGAGCCCCAGGGAACTGGGTACTTTTAGATTCATCCTCTACTTCCACCTTTTTGGACCCCCTCTGGCTTTCCCATCTGCGGCATTAGCTCAGCTACCCCAGATAGAGTGAAACCCTCGCCAACACACAAACTACCAATCCCTAGGCCTAAGCTAAGGAAAAAGGGATAACTTTGGGGAGTTTTTTGACTGAATTATTGATTTCCTATCCTTTTCTCTCTGCCCTATAGCCTATCTTTTCAGCATTGCTATTGTGTTTTTAATGCAAAGAGGTCAACTCCCATCTTCATAGGTACCTGAAGCTTGTACATGTATCCACAGAGAACATTACCTGGTTATCCGTGGCTTCAGGTACACTGGCCAGAATCTGTTTCAGGTTCACAAACATGTCATAAAAATCACCTAGGAAACAATGGGTTTGGAAGGCAGTGAAATTATATGGAAGAAAGATTGCAGAAACAAAATGGATACTTGGTTTTTGCTTCAGGGGAAAGTCTATTATTTGGTAAATTTCAAGGTCTGTCAAACCTCAGACTTTCTCCTTATGGCCAAATGGGAGTTCACTGAAGCTACCTCTTGACAACAGAGGAGGCTTGAGTGAATAGGCATGTTAAATTCTCATTCTAGGCAAATTGGCATTTGTGAACTTTATAAACCCAGTGCTATGAATGTAGGTAGTTGTCTATTTTTTCATCTTAGTAGAGAGGCAATTATCCCCAGCCAGATTCAAAGGGAGATTGACTTACCAAATAAAGAGGGACACCCTTGGGACAAGTGGGGTTATCTAGCATGAAACATTATGCTGGGGCCCACATAAATTAAATTCATGTACTTAAATACACAAACATTGATAGTCAGTGTGTTCATGCATCAGAACAAAATACAGAGCCCTGAGTATGTTTATTTACAGTAACGTTGTATAAATTGGAAATGAAAGGCGTATTCTGCTGGGCAAATGAAAATGTTGACGATGGTCATGACAAAGAAAGATTGGCATGGGACTCAGAACTTGTAAGGAAAAATGGTTAAAGATCTTCACCATACCATTCAGCTTAAAGTAATCACTTTTAAAAACCCAGTATTTCAAGTCCAAAGACAACTGTGTTTGGGATGTCAGGTACATTTCATAGTCTGACAAAATCTCTTTAAAGCAAGTTGCCATATAAGCAAGTGTGCTACCTTGCACTCCCTTGTTCTGCTTTATATCTAACTGGGTTAACGATGCCCTGAAGCAGACACAAAATTAACTCCTTTATGCAGGTGTTTGTAGGATTCATGTCTGCAGAACCCCATTATCCAAATGCTATTTGGAGGCACATAGGCAGTTCTCCTCCTATCAGTAGTGTTTAAAATGTTACTTTCCTGCCCAAAATAAAATTTTTTATTGCATAGACTGAAAAAGTTTAAGCCTGCCATTCAAGACTGTTGATTATTATAATAGTAACTGTTTTTATAGAGCTGTTCAATTAGGTCATGCACTTTCAGCAACAAGGTACTATTTCCATTCCCTTAGTTTGCCATCCTTCCAATATTATTTTACCAACTAATCACTCTTTTACCTCTCATCAACCCAATTTCTCAGCCCATTTCTTTCCCCTAAATTTTTTCATGGTTCCGCACCTCAGTGAGTCCTCTTCTTTTTGAGTAAGAAATATTTTTCTGCATCCAACACATGTTACAGACATGTAGAATTCTCTCAGTGAGTATTCAGTGTGATGAATAAATGAATAAGTACATAAAGAAAGGCTTCTGTGGCTCTACTTCATGCCTACTTACTGAAATACAATCTGTCCTTCAAAGAGCACAGTAAACAATGTCACCTTATGACTTTTTCTTTAATTTTATTATTTAAATTAAATTTCTGCCTAAAGCTCTTTGTAGTTTAATTATAGGGCTTTCTACCCTATTCATTACATCTAAGTGTCCCATGTTCCTATAGTGCTTTATAAACTCCTTGAGGTCAAAATTTTCTCTTCTTTATTTCTTAAGACTACCAGTGACTGCCTCAGTGCTTCGCACATAGCAGGTGAAGATCAATGTGCTATTCAGGGGCGCATATTATCATTTAGATTCTATATGCAGTAGGATTTTAAATAATTGTCAAGGAGTTCATCTCTGCATGAACTATTCTTCATATATTTCTCTGCTTTTCCATGTATATAAAATTATATATGTATGTATTTTTCCATATATGTAATTACTTGAGTAAGGAAATTGGCAGGAAATATTATAAAAACTCATTCAAGAACAATAATAAAAGTATTGTATTTTTAAATGACATTTAATGGTGAAATTTCACCGATACAAAAGCTTTCATTTAAAATAAGTGAGTTGAAGTTCCTTTGAGAAAAATCTACCACAAGTGATAGTTTTTAGGGTCCTTATTCCCAAAGTTTTTGAGATTAGCATGTTCTTTCATGATTCCAAGTCCACAAAAAAGGAACATACTAAAATATTTGCAGTTTATATTTCTATATCATTCTAGTGCTGACTGATGTTGAATGGGCCCATTTTGGTTTGAAATTTTGAAAGCTCTACTAATATGGAACAAGCACTATTCATTAGAAAACTCACTACCTACCTACTGAATCTGTTTCATTTTATAAGAATTTCCTTTGAAGAAAATAAATTACATTTATTTTTCAAGGAGCTAGGGAACTCAGCCATTGGTTTTATGGAAAGTGTATTCTGGGTTCAAAAAGAGCAAGCTCAAAGATCTTGAGGTAGTTATGGATAGTAGGACTTGTGGCATCAGGTACAGTGGGAAAAGTAAATGGTTGGAACAGTGTAAGTGAGGAGAAGTTGAAGATAAGGAGGTCATAGAAGTAATGAAATTTCAGATTTTGTGTGACCTGGGAAGTCATCATATAGAGTTTTCATTTACATTTTGTGAAATGAAAAAATATTGATAGGTTTTGAAAAGAGTCGAGATATGTTGTTAAAAAAAAAAAGATATGTTGTAACTTACATTTTGAAAAAACAGCATTGGCTTCTATGTTGTAAATTAATTTAAGGTGAACAAAAGTGAGAACATAAAACCCGTAAGAGAATATGGTTATTATCCAGGTGGGAGACGAGAGTAGGGTAATCAGGGTTGTGGTGGTGGAGGTACTGGGACGTTCTGGCCTCTGGTTATGTTTAGAAAAATGGAACTAGTAGGCTTTGCTGGTAGATCATGTGTACAGTATAAGAAATGGAGAGAAGAATCAAAGATTAATCCCAGTGCCCTGATTAGAAGCAAAGAGAACTGTAGAGTACACTGAAGTGAGATGAGAAAAAAATTATATGATAATCAGGCTGGAGAAAAGATCAGACATTTGGTTTTAGTAATAATAAGTGTAAAATACATATGTTAACTATATGGAGATTTAAGTATGTAGTTGAACATCAAAACCTGGACATCAGGGGATATGACTATATTATGTCTAGATCGAGATATGAATATGTAGCTGTCAGTGCAGAAACAGAGTTTGAAGGCATAAGATTTGATGAAGTCATTTTAGGACTCATTAAGGATAAATAGAGTTTCAAATACTGAGGCTAGGCAGAAAGAAAGAAATCATCAACTGAGACCCTAAGGGTGTGACCAGTGCAGCAATGGGAAATGAGTGTGTTATTTCAGTGACTAGAGGCAGAAAATACTGCAAATTCAAATCTATCAATATTTTCAACCTTTTAAAAACTCTCCTCCTTCTGGTTCAAAAAAACAAGTTAGTGAGGTTGTAATGTACTATAACAGATGTTTAGCAAATTTGAGACCTTTAAGTTAATCTTTTTCAAAATAAGCCCTTGGGGAGGTCAAGCATTTCTAAAAATAATGCTTCTGTTATCCAAGTCATTTGCAGAACATTATTTTGGTGAACTATCATAATTTGCTCTAGGACATATACTGGAAGCACATAATTATCTTCCAAAAGATGCTTTTGTTTGAGGATTAGGATTAGATTTTGGGGCTCTCAGATCAGACATTGCTATTCTTAGTCCAGAGAAATCTATAAATGTAAAGGAACAAGACTGATTGCACCCACTTTTTCTGAAGTAGTAGTTTTCTTTTTATTTGAAAAGCCATGTTTATCCACTAATTTCAAATTAATAACTAGAAAATATGCAGACAAGATAAAAGCACACCCATAATTTTATTTTTAATTGCAAATATTTTGCATCACTTAAAAAATTTGTTTGCTTCTTATTTCACTTATTGAGGATAAGAGTTCTTATGAACCTCCCAGAATGACCTTTAAATTCACTCTCATAATAAGAGCTAAATGTGATTGTGGAAAGACACCCAGGGACACTGCATGAATATGCACAATATAAATGGGGAGATGTAACTTCTCATTTTAAAAAAGTGTTTTATGTCCTGTATTTTCTCTCTCCCCTCTTCCTATTTTGATTTTCCCTTTCAAATTCCAGTTGGTCAACTGATAATTTAAAAAAAAATTCATGGAATTTGGAGTCAGGCAGATTTACATTTATATTGCTGTTTTATGACTGGGCAATTATTTATTCTGTCTGAGCCTCATTTCCTTCATGAGTAAAATAGTATTTATTTATTTTGAAAAGAGAAAAATCAATAAAAATGATACAGAATTTCAAAAGAAGATGATAGGAAATTAACAATGATTATTATATTACATGTTGTTATCTTCAAGGTAGTTGCTCAGGTTACCAGATATAAGCATGCAAAATAGATCAAACAATATAAGCACTGTGTTCCTTTTGGTGAATTCATATAAATTAGTAGCACAATTATGTTAGCTATTCATATAAATTAGTAGCACAATTATGTTAGCTATTCATATAAATTAGTAGCACAATTATGTTAACTATTGTGTACATATACAGTTTTAAAAAGGTTGAAAATATTGATAGATTTGAATTTGAAATACTTTCTGCCTCTAGTCACTAGAATAACACACTCATTTCCCATTGCTGCACTGGTCACACCCTTAGGGTCTCAGTTCCCTCCCTTCTTTTCTCTTTTCCCCATCCCAATTGTGCTTTACTTTTGAACGGTTTCTTTCCTTTTCACAGTATCTATTTATTTTTGGATCTTATTTACTCTTTCAGTGCCTTACTCTAAGGAAACAATATGATGTTTACACATGTGAGTCTGATTTATTTCACTTATGAGTATGGTCTCTAGCTGCATATATTTACTTATAAAAGCCTCACGTTTATCTTTCTTTATACCTGAGTAGTACTCCATTCTATAAAAATACCACATCTCTTTTATACATTCCTCAGTTGATGGACTTTGGATTATTTCCAAGATTTAGCTATTACAAATTATGCTGCTATAAACATAGGTGCACATATATTGCTGTGGTATGATGTTTTCATTTTTTCTGAGAAAATACCCAGAATGGGAACAGCTGGGTTGAATGGGCTCTATAATCCTAGTTATTTGAGGAATCTCCGGACTTATTTCCACAGTGGTTGTACCAGTCTACACTCCCACCAACAATGGAAAAGTTTCCTTTTGTCCCCACATCTCTTCCAGCATTTGTTATTGGTTGATTTCTTGATGATAGCTGTTATGGGTTGGAGTTTTTTGCAAGGGGAACAATATAATACAGGACACATGTTTTATGAGATGATTTATAATAGTCATCCAAAGAATCATATACAAGAGAGTGCAGGAAATCTGTTCACACACTATAGACTAGAAATCCAGCTGAGGGCCTGGATCAGATGATATTGTCTTGTATGAGTCCAGCTAAATACCTAGAGCCCATAGCAATGCCTCCCACGAATCCAACTGGAGGCCCAGAGTCCACAACAATGTCTCATGCAGGGCTGTTTCACAGATCTGCAGTGGGAAGGCCCAAAGGTCAGTGGAGGAAGCTAGAAAGTCTGTGCCAGCAGGATGAAGGATCTGTGCTAGAAGGATGAGGGGTCTGCACTGAATCCAGGAAGTGATGCTCAGAAGAACCAGAGCTCCCCTGAAAGGTACCACAACATGCTAGCAACAGTGAGGTCCCTAACTTCTCTGATGATCAGAAAAGCCAAGTTCCTATCAGGAAAGCCAATGCAGCAAGCTTCTCCAGGAGACTGACTAGTGCACCATCCTTCCCTCTGGAGCCAGGAAGCAATGGTCAGAGTGAGGACCAGAGCTCCACCAAAGTGAACCAAAGTTATTCTCAGTGTCAACAAGATCCCAAACTCCTCAGAGGATGGAAACAGCTGAGTTCATCAGGAAAGCCAGCATGACAAGCTCCTCCAGAAGAGCCAATATCTCCTTACAGTTTCTACCAGCTCCGGACAGCCTTTCTCTGCTCCCAACAGCCTAACTTCTCCAGTTCTGCCTCTTAGGCTACTGGCAACAATCCTCAAGTGGGCCTTCTACACCCAGCACCACGCTTACTCAGTTCAGTTGAGGGTTATAAGTTGACCACCAGTGGTCAGTCCATTACAATACCCATTGTTTTGGGGTGAGGTAAAATCTCAGTGTTTTAATTTGCACTTTTAAAATGACCTATGATGTTGAACACTTTGTCAAAGTTAAAATGGCTGAGTGTGTTTGTATTTGTGTCTGCCTCTTCTAATCTGTTCCTCTGATCCTCAGGTCTTTTTTTTTTTCTAGTACTATACTGATTTTATCACAGTAGCTTTGTAGTATAATTTCAAGCCAGGGATTGTGCGTTGTCTTGCCCTGCGTTTAGTGCCCAGGATTTCCTTTGCTACTCTAGATCTGTTCTGGTTCCAAATGGATTTTAGGAATGCTTTCTCTAGATCTTTGAGGTATGCTAATTGTGTTTTGATCAGGATTGAATTAAATTTGCATAAGAGTTTGGGGAGTTTGGCCATTTTCACAATGTTAGTTCTCCTTGTCCATGACCAAGGAATATATCTTTATTTTCTAAAATCCACTTTGATATCTTTTTTCAGAGTATTGGAATTTTCAATATATGGATCATTTACTTCATTTACTAGATTGAGTCCTAAGTATTTTATTTTTTGGATGCTATTGTGAAAGGTGCAGTTTCCCTAATTTCTCTCTCAGTGAGTCTGTTGTGTACAGGAATGATACTGATTTTTGAGTGTTGAGTTTGTACCCATCTGTGCTACTGAATTTGCTTTTTAATTATAGGAGTCTTTGGTAGAGTTTTTGAGGGTCCTCTATATAGAAGATCATGTCATTTTCAAGTAATGATAATTTTGTTTCCTCCTTTCCTATCTTCATTTCTTTTATTTCTCTCTCTTGTCTAATTGCTCTGGCTAATGTTTCTAGAAGTATACGTGAAAAAGGAGTGAGATAGTGGGCATCCTTTCCTGTTTCTGATTTTAGAGTGAGAGCTTTAAGTTTTCTCCATTTAGTGTGATTTTGGCTGTTGGTTTGTCATAGATGGCCTTTTCAGATTGAGGTAAAGACCAACTGTTTCAATTTTCTGTAGGGCTTCTATCATTAATGAGGGTTGGACTTTGTCAAAAGCTGTTTCTGCATCTATTGAGATGATCATGTGGTTTTTTTCTTTGGCACTGTAGATATGGTGTATTACATTTACTGATTTGTGTATGTTGAAACATTCCTGCATCCATGGGATGGATCCCAATTGGTCATGTTGTATAACCTTCTTGATGATTTGCTGCATTCTGCTTGCCAGTTTATTATTGAGAAGTTTTACATCTATGTTCATTAGGGAGATTGGCCTATAGTTCTCTTTTTTGGTTGAGTCTTTCTCTGGTTTTCATATCAGGGTAATACTTGCCTCCAGAAATGAGTTAGGGAGAATTGATTCCCTTTTAATTTTATTAAAGAGTTTGAAGAGTATTGCCAGTAAATCTCTAAATTTCTTATAGAATTCAGCTATGAATGCATCAGGCCCTGGGCTTTTCTTTGCTGGTAAGTTTTTAATTATATTTTCAATTTCATTAACTGATATAGAATTATTCAGAATTTTGATACCTTATTGATTCAGTTTTGGTAATTCATATGTATGTAGGAATTTGTCCATTTCTTCTGTGTTGTCCACCCTATGAGAGTAAAGATTTTTGAAGTAGGGATTGATGATCTTCTGAAATTCCACAGAATCTGTAGTGATTTTACCCTTTTTATTCCATATTGCACCAATTTAAGTTTTTTCTTTCTTTTTCTTGATAAGGATGGCTAAAGATTTATCAATTTTATTTAGTCTTTCAAAGAACCAACTGTTGCATTTATTAATTTTTATATTGTTTTCTTCATCTCAATTATGTTAACTGTTGCTCTGATATTTATAATTTCCTCACTTCTTTGAGCTTGACTCACTCTTCTTTTTCTAGAAGCTTGGGGGGCAGCTTTAGTTTATTTATTTGTTCTCATTTTGTTTTCCTGATGTGAGAGTTCACCACAATAAATTGCCTTCTGAGGACTGCTTTCATTGTGTCCCATAGATTCTAGTAAATTGTATTTGCATTTTCATTTGATTATCTGCCCTTTTGAATTTCCTCCCCACCCCAGGGATGCTGCTGGCTATTTGCTCCTATGTGGCTGAAGTAGCTTTAGCAAAAGGATCAAGAAGCAAGAGCAAATTCTGAAATTCTTAGGGAAAATAGAAAACCACATTCTAAAAAGACAGTGGTCCATTGAAAGAGAACCCTCGGGAAAAGACACTGAGCTGAAAACATAAGATAAAAATGTTTTTTAAAAAGTAGTAAGTAGATGAAACAGAATGGAAGACAGCTGGAGAACAAAGTAGACCATAGATATCAGCCAGGACTAGAATGTTTACACACTGGTGTCTAGTTCAAGTTAGCTTAAAGGTGTCTCATTGGGCCAAGCAATCTCCAGTGACTTAAAACACATGGCTCCATTTGCATGTACACAGTGTAGCGTGGCTAAGAGTGTCTGGCTATATTGTTTCAATATAAATAAACACAAATATCAATGTTCCACTCACAGTGGGCATACCATAGTCTCTCCCTGGGCAGGAAAAATCAAAGTCCAAATGTTGATGCCTCTCTGGGTCTGGCTGGAAGTGACAACTGGCAGTAACAGTTAACAGTGTCTGCCTTTGTTTCACTGAGGTCCATCTCCTTAACTTTGTGTGCAGTACATTTTGTCCTCGAGTGAGATTGTGGCAAATAATTCTCCTGCTCCTGTGATCACTAGGTCCCAGAGCCAGAAAATTTCTGCCAAAGATCTTCTGAATGAAGATCTTTGCCATGAATAATTACAAATGAGGCAGGCAATCATTTGCGTCATGGTTCATCGGCCCCATCAGAGTGAAACAAAGACATTTTTCACTCTCTTCCATCTACCATATGCGTTATTAAAATGCCTTTGTAGATTACTGTAAATAATTCAAATGTTTATTAAAAACTCTGTAGGAAGATCAAGGAATCATAGATAATAAGAGAGACTGCTATCCAATTTATTTTTATAAGGCATTCTCCATCCATCATATCACAAAATGCTTCAAAGGGAATCAGAAGAGGAGGCAGACATTTTAGGCAAGACTCAGAGAAGTCACTGCAAGTGATCTCATAAGTATTAAGAAGATGCTACTTTGCTTTATGAGGTTTCAGTTTTCTGGTGGTATTAAGTCATTTCTCTAATTTACCTCCAACATTTACTTGTTTTAACTTTTGTTCCAGCTGATAAAGGTTGCTTACAGCAAGGATGGATGGAGGGCATATTGTTTAACCTCTGCATGTGGCCTATCTTCTGTCTTTCGTGTCCTGGGTTTTTCTTTACATGTATACAGAGAAAAAAATGCAAAGCACCTCTGGCCTACCTTAAGGCAGGACATTGCAGCTCAGCAGCCCTTACATACTACATGCAACCGCCAAGCTAGACCAGTGAGATTCAATAATGGAGTCCCAGACATGGCTGTTATCCTCGCCTGAGCAATGATGTTCTTGGCCTACCATGATGAGTACCCTCAGCCCAAGTGATTCTTCCAATTACTAATAGAAAAGTGTTATGGTTTAGGTCTAACATGTACCCCAAAAGTTTCACATGTATGGAAGGTGATTGGACCATGGCATGCTATAGTCATCAGCGAAATCATCCTTTGATGAGTATATTGCTGACTTTGCTGTGCAGAGGTGAAATCACATTGAAGGCCAATCACTTTGGGTCTGACAAGGAAGGCTGTACTCTTGTTCCTGGTTCCTCCCTTCTTTCTGTCCTTCCTGGCTGTCATGAGTATTTTTCCTCTGCTCTTCCCTTTTGCCATGCTGTTGCTGCGTTGGACTGAGTCCTCTAAAAACCAAAATAAAAGCCATAGTAGACCTTATCTTTTTTTAAGTGATTAGGTGTTTTGTCCCAGTAAGGGAAAGCTGAGTAATACTACATCAGGTAATAACATGTAGTGTTCAGTAGGTCTTTGTTATGTGCCATGCCCTACATTATGGTGGCTTTTAACTCAAAGAGGGTCATGTTATTTTAATGATGACTAAATTATGACTTGGAAGTTAGGTTGCAGAGCCTGGACTTCAAATTGACTAGTTCAATGACTCAAGCAAGTCATGAAGCTTCTCCAAGCCTTAGATCCTGCATCTTTAAAATGCATAAAACACTTACAACTTTCCATATGAAGAAGCATTAGCTCATGAATCACTCTGCAACACTATAATGAAGAGTGACTTCAATATAATAAATATATTTACTACTATCATGATATTATTGTCTGTTTTACAGAAGAATATAGTGAGACCTAGTGATTTTAATAGCTTATGTATGATTTATCAAACATTTGAATCTAAGCTTATTTGAATCCATAGCATGTTTCAACTGTAGTCATTAAAACTGCTTTCTTTACTCACTACGCAAATAGTATTTTATAAATATACTTATTTTAGAAAACATAACAAAACTTTGGTATGAAAAAGCAGATACCCAAGACCTCCATATTATTTTTTCCTCAAATTTGTTCTTTGGTTTCTGTAGGAATCTGACTTTTGAAAGTTTGTTTGTCCTTTGATCCTTGGTAATCCCATCTCAGGATGCCCAAGTAATCCACAAAGTCATTTATTACAAATAAGAAATGGAATTACTCCAATTATGTCAGTCTCTCCAGGTACTTCAAACAGAGAGAATTTAATTTAAGAAATTGCTACAACAGAGTTAAAAGACTACAACAGTCAAAAGGGGGTATTGCTATGGCTGGAAGAGCAAAATGACAAATAAGTAATATTCTCAGAGAGTGGAAGGACTTATGTTCTGGGAACATTCATGAGAAGGTACTTGCCTGAAAGACTGATGCACTATTAGCTGTTCTTTTGTGGTCACTTCCACTGATAATGTGCCACCTTCAGGCTAGAATTTGTAAAACTACGTTTCCACTGCTTGGACTCCTGGAGTGTGAAATCACCGCATCTCTGTTACCCCTAAATCAAATGCCATATTGCCAGATCTGAAGCAGGAAAAGTCTCCCCTTTTCCTGCTGCATTATTTTTCCATTGCAGTTCTGAGTACAAAATCACCGAGATGAAGAACTTCTCCAGAAGAAGAGTACTTTGGTTCATTGTTTCAGAGATTTTAGTACATGGTCACTTTGGTCTTGTGGTGAGACAGAACGTCATGGCCAGGAGCAAAAGATGGAACAAATTTCCCCACCTCATGGTAGCCAGGAAGTAAAGAGAAAGGGCTGGGGTTCTAATATCCTCTTGAAGGATGCAAACCAAATGACCTAAGGTCCTTACATTAGACTCCACCTTTTAAAAGTTTGACCACTTCCCAACAGTACTATCAGTTTTCAATATATGAGCCTTTGGGGGATATTTAAGATCCAAATCAAAACATATGCCTTCTGATTTCCCAACAGAAAGCGGGATAAATCAAGAGTGTGTAAAGTACTGCCCTCTCTGCCAATTTTCTGCCCTAGCACTTTAGTACTACCACAGAAGGGGTCATGCATACCTGAAAGACAACAGGCAGATGCATGGCACAGTAAATGACAACCTAATCTAACCCCATCCTCTTAGTTTGTAACTCTATTTCAGGGCATAGAATTGTGGCTTTGCCCATGTCAACAAATTGCTAGAGTTACACTATTGTGAGAAAGATCACCAAGCATTCTTTTAATGAGACTAGGCTGCAAGGGGAAGTTATTCCCTCACAAGAGTAAAACATGAAATCATGAAATTTGCCCAGAGCTAAGGAAAACATAATATTGGTAGTCTCCTAGTGAATTTAGTTATTCAGGCAACAAAATCTACATGATTTAAAGATTTCCACTCAAAAAATCTTTTATTGTTTCCATTTCAGACTGAAATGTAGACATTTCAGTCTGCTATGCATCTTCTAAATTTTATACAAAACTAGGAACATGGCTAGTTGACCCCTTTCTCTTTTAATGTACCCATGTTATATGAACAATTATCTTGTTTGCAATACATGAGCCAGTAGCAAATCTAGTAGCCACCTGTCAATATGTAGCTTTCTGATGGTCACAGGCATTTCTGTTTCCCACACTCTGCAATAGGTTAGGGTCCTGTAGCCAAGTAGACTGTGAGCAAAGTGGCATCACTTCCACATTCAGGCCATGGAAATATCATGCACAGCAGTTAAACTCCTTCTCTTTGGTGATGACACAGGTGGGAAAAGCCTCTCTCAGTCTGCATGAGAGCACAATAGGCCTCAGCTTACCGAAGACTTCCTATCAGACAAACATTTCTGTGAATGACTCTTTTCCAACTGATTCTCTTATTCTTTCCAGTAGGTAAAACATTTCTTACAACTTACATTTCAGACCTTGCAGAGCTTTTTATTTGTTTGTTTGTTTGTTTATTTTGAGATTAGTGTCTCTCTATGTATTTGGGCTGGCTTTGAACTCACCCCATAGCCGAGACTAGCCTTGAACTCATGGGCATCCTCCTACCTTAGCCTCCCAAGTGCTGGGATCACAAGTGCACCACACCACACCCACCTGCAGTCATTTTTCTACCTTAATTTTAATTCACTTACTGCATATTATCACTTCCATAATCATGCTCTTTCTCCACTCTAGCCCTCTGGTCTGCTTCTATACACTTTAGTCCCTGAGCTTGTTGACAATTACCTAGATGATTTAGCCTTTTCAATGGTCCCCTCAACCCAGATTGTTTCTGCTTTAGTTCTTGAACATGAGTTCCCAAATATGCTTATCCCCCAGAGTTGAGCGTTCATCAATCCTGTACATTACACTGCGACTTCTGATGGCTTCCCAGTGCTGACAGAGTGAAATGTACATGTCTTAGCCTGGTATTCTTGATTTTCCATTCTCTGTCCAGCACAATGACACCCTCCTAAGCCTTCTGTTTTGTGTCTTATTGGGAGTGCATTGGAGAAATTCAAATGGATCCCCCTGTTTTTTCAATTCTAGTTACATATACTCCTGTTAGCCAGGTGCCTAATAAAACTAAAGAGGAAATATGGGCAATGTAGGCTGGACTTAGGCTGTGATAACCAATAACCCCAAGATCTCAGTGGAGTATGTTATGGTTTCATTCAGAAATTCTCAAAAAGTTTGCTCTACTTTCAGTTATTTCCAGATCTGTCTAAAACTTACTTAGTGACATAGGGACCCAATCTGCACTGCTCATCTGAATATACTGCTTCCACACTCACCACTGAACAGGAAGAAGTGGGTGGAAGTTTAGAAAGAAATTTTCCTTGCCTAACCAAGGAGTGATAATAACCACCCTTGCTTATAATCTTTCCAGATAATAATGTAAGGGCCATGATCTAGTCTAGTCAAGTGGTCCTCCAAAGGTCTAGGAATGGAAATATATTTGTGTGTCACATAACACCAAGGTTGTGTTCTGAAGAATGTATCACTGGGTGATTTGGCATTGTGTGAGCATCATAGTGTGTACATTCAAAAACCTAGAAAGCACAGGTCAATCACTCCACTTGCTCTTTGGATATAATCAATAGACACAATAAAGATGGAATGGATGAGCTGCTGCTGGCATATTAGAGGATACTGTTTTAAGACGCATTTTCTTTAATTTACTCTGCAGTGCGGGTGATTGAGTCCAGCCCATTCTTACTCTTTTTAACACTAAATCACTAAATTACCTAGGCTGACTTTGAAATTGGGATCATCCTGTCTCAGTCTCCTGGGGTACTGGGATTATAGGCGTGTACCTGTATGCCCAATTTGCATGGGTTATATTTTTATAGAAATAAAAATACAGGATGCTTATTTACATCAGCATTATCACAAACACATGGATAATGCATTGTGAGACAATGTAAACAATGCTACTGATCACTGGATGAGAGGGATTTCTCAGCTCTATTGTAATCTTATGGAGCCATTATCATATATATAGTTTTTCATTGACCAAAATGTTGTGTGATGCACAACAAATCTTGTGAAACTTTCTCACTACCAACAAAAGAAAAGAGACCCAAAAATGGGTAGCAATAGTAATGTCTACTTCGCTCCTTTTACTCAATAATCTGCTGCTGCATGTTAAGATATTATAGTTACCTTTATAATAAAATTGATATATCATACAATAGAATGTATTTTCATTAATATGGAAATTAAGAAGATTTGAAAGGAATTCTGCCCTATGGCAATTGTTATAAATTTATGTCCTCAAACTCTGCCATAATTATTTGATTTTCCCTTTTATTGAAGATTTAAGAAGCACTGCATATATGATTATCCTTTCCTAGCAATTTCATCAATGCTATAACTTCTTACTCATGTTTCTATTGTTGTCTTATGTTGTAGTAACAATCTCTTGTTTTAATCATCTCATGTGTGGCTTTTGTTCTAGATAATCTTCAAATCTCTAAAATTTTTTGATATTAAAAGATTGGATGAGAAAAATTTTGAATTTGATTCCTGGTACAAAGGACAAGATTGGATGAAGAATTTATACCACCTATTATTATATTATTGTAAGATTTCTACATAGGACAAACCAAGAAGTACAGCCTCAGTCCTAATGTTACATCTCAAAGCCAGTGATAATAGAGTCATATGCTCAAAGAAAATTGATAGGAAGGTCTTAAAGCCCCAGATTTCAAGACTTACAGCTGATAAGATTAACTACAAGTTGTGAAGCCTTATTAATTTCATCTCAACTACAAGTTGTGAAGCCTTATTAATTTCATCTCAAGAGTTAATTCTTCTGGGGAACTGGTATACTTCATCTAATGTGACAATTATAGTAATATATTAGATGAATAATTAGTTTTTTTTTAAATTAAAGAAAACATCTTGGTATCTGATATGATGTCTCTAAGTCTCTACTATGTGACTGCAGTACCTTCATGCTGTGAATATCTGTCAAGTATTAGTAATTATAATTTGTGAAAACACAGATAAAAGGACAAAATATGTGTAACACATCATGTAGGCACTCATGGGAAAATTTATAAATTATTAAACAACGATAGTTTTAATGACTCACTAAATAAAAGAGTTAGTTAAGGAGTCAAAAAATCTTACAATAAAGTAATGCAAAACAGAATGAAGGCTCCTTAGCCAAGTTCTTTTTATTTATTTTCAACTTTTTAATTGATTTTATTTTCAGTGGATTATATTCACAAAACTTGAATCTTTTTTTTTTTTTTTTTTTTTGGTTTTGGTTTTTCTCCGGTACCGGGAACCGAACTCACGACCTTGCGCTTGCCAGGCAGGCGCTTTTGCCGCTGAGCTAAATCCCCAGCCCCACAAAACTTGAATCTTAAATATTCCCATTAGGAAACATTTAATGTGGCCTTTGTTGATAAAATTTATCAGAACAATTCTAAGATTTGACAGTACTTCTATTTTTCTGTGTTTCAACCAGAACATTCTATCATAGACCTTATTGTTATGACTTTTCTAATAAAATTAGAGAGTTCGGTACTTATGCATGAAGCAAATATTTAAACCGTTTGAAACATGTGATTTTTCATTTGCGTTAGGTTCCTAGGGCTACCATAACAAATCATCATTTACTAGATGACAAAAAGTAAAAGAAAAGGAAAAGAAAGAAAAGAAAAGAAATCTTATTCTTTCAGTTTTGAGGATTGAAGTCTGGAGCTGAAGTGTTACTAAGGGCATGCACTGTAAAGTCTCTAAGGAAAGTCTATCCTGTTCCTTTCTCTGTTTCTGGCGTTGACCATTGCTGGGCATCCTTGACTTGTAGTGCTACGGCAGAAATTCTGGTTTGTCCCAAACATTCCACAAGAGACGCCAGTCGCCAGTGAGAACAAAATCAGAGTTTAATTTGAGGCTAGCCACCCTCACTTCCTTGCCAATCTGGAAGCGGGCCCATGGCTAACTTTGCTGCCCCTTATATACATTTTGGTTTCCATTGACAACAGATTGGGGTGTTACATTTTCTGACCCCAGTGGGCATATGATGTCTCTCTCATCCTGTTGGACCCCAGGTCAGTTGCAGATCGCATGTCAAACCGTGATAAATGTTTCCCCCCATTATCTCCTTTTTTACAACCTATGTATTCCTCTAGGGTTACAATGTTTACCTAGGGCCAGGAGATGGCACTGCCCAGGCAGGGTCACGGAGGGTCACCTAGGCCTAGGCACCCCCTTATCTTGAGGAGACATTCCTGGGCAGTGTTGATCTGGTGAATTAGCTCTCGCACTGTCCTGGGAGGCTTCCCGAGGCACCATGTAGGCTTTTACCAAACTATTTTATCTAAAATAGTATGCTAAGATTCATTGCCCCCTGCAGTAGGTGCCTTACTATCCCTGCCTCCTTGTCACATGGCATTCTTCTCTGTGTCTGTCTTTGTGTCTCTTTCCCTTTTTTTCTGAAGACTCTGGTCATAATAGTTTGGGACTGCCCCCTTGACTAAAGTTGAAAAATTACATCTGCAAAGACACTGTTTCCAAATCACAAGGCTCTACGTTACTGGGGGTTGGGGCTTCAATATAACTTTTTGATGGGTATAATTCAACCCTTAACACTGTCAGAAACACAACCTTTTGCTAAAGTGAACAAAGAATTGCAATGGTAAGCCTTGAAAGTAACTGTCTAAGAATTGTGTGCACCTGTACACAATGTACCTGAGGCATCTCTTACCTTAAACATCCAGGTAGCAACATGGTCATGACTTTAACTCAGGGTCACAAGATCTAGTTTCATTCTCTAGCCAGAATTTTGGATTTGCTCCTACAGAGCCGAATTAAATGTTATAATTCTCTTTTAAATTGGTAGACTTTACCCCCCTCATCCCCATCTCAGTTTGAGAAACACTGGCCTTAGTCTCTTTCATTCACAAGGAATATACTTTATTTTATTTAGCTTCTTCATCAGCATAAGAATCCAAGAAAAATAACCCAATCCCAGGGAAGTTGGGAATAGGAAGACAAAATTGGAAATTCAGAGTCAGCTCCATAAATTCTTGAAAATGTTTCATTGGATGATATTTACCTGTTAATTAGAATCAAAGGAGAAAATTCATATGATAGGGCTCATAAAAGCATGCTGGCTGAATATTAATGAATTCAGTGATGGGCTTCTGTTTCCAGGCAACCAAACATTTCCTGAGAGTATGAATGCTGGTTGTAAAATAACATTGGCTCCGGCTGAAGTGCTTATGATTATTGAATAATAGCTCATGATCCTCCAGGCCAAGTCTCCCTGGCTTGCAGATTACAAAAGTTGCTTCAAAGACCACTGTTCTGATTGTCTCTGTCATATCTGAGCCCAATAGGAGCTCTACATTCCAAGTTTGATAGTGATGTGGTCAAATATGTATGTTAGCACTGCTAAGAGATATAATGATCTGAGAGGTTGTCTATATAGCATTAAGAAATATAGCAAGAGAGATTTACATTTTAATCCTCACTGTGTTACTAATGGGTTAATGTCTATGACTGTTTCCAAACTATCCACTAAAAAAAGACAGACTTAAAGGTCAAGGAAGAAAAGAGTGAGGACAAGAAATAAAAGGGAAGAGGACAGAGCAAAATGAAGTTAGTGGGCTAGTTAAGTCCTCTCCACTTTTGGCAATCTATGATGTTTTCTAATACCTGTGATTAAAAAAGGATTAAAAGAAATATTACTTAAATTTACATGGAGGTGTTAGTAGAGACAACTCAGAAATAAGAAAGCATTCCGCAAGGATATGTTTTCATGCACAGCAACATTGGATAAACCATAGTTCAAGTTTCAGTTGAGAGAATGCAATTAGAGGTCTTCAGTTGTGGGTGATGGTCCACCTCTACCCCTCACTGGACCCAGCATCCACCCCTCCCCATCCCAAGTCACAGCTGCAACTCAACTCTCTCCTGATGGAATCAGATTACAGAGTACAAATGGTGCTCTCACCAGCAGCAATTCTCTCATCAGATCTACCCAGCACAGCAATCAAGAGACAAGTCAGTCCACAGCCAGTTGGCATCTCTCTCTCTCTCTCTCTCTCTCTCTCTCTCTCTCTCTCTCTCTCTCCCCCCCTCTCTCCCTCTCTCTCTCTTTCTCTGTCTCTGTCTCTGTCTCTCACATGATTAGCAACAATCAGATTAAAATAAGGGCACTGTTCATGGTGTCTGAAAGGGAGTATGAGAGATTTCACACTATAACTATGCATCCAGCACCACAGATCAGTTCCAGAGCAATGGCCAGGTTATTTCATCCCGTATTGCTAAGATTCAAACAATTCCTACATTGGCAGGAGCGTATCTTCATTTGCAGCATGATTACAGGCAGCCACTAGCTTGTAAATTATCCTCACTTTGTATCTTAAACTGCTCCTTTCACATTAACATCATATTTCATATTTTATAGCCCAAACTGGAAAAAAGGTTTCCCCACTGGAAGCCAGTCCTATGATTTCCCAGAAGGAAAACTAACATGAGAAAAAGGGAAATGGTTATGAGCAATAATTCAAGCAAAACTTCTTCTTCTTGGCTTCTCAGCTCCTTTAAAGAACTGTGAACGTAGGACCAGTTTCCTGGGTTCTCTGAGCTTCTGTTCGTTTGCCTTTGAGAAATAGATGATTTTGAGTATTATACATGTTGTTTTGCAAATTAAATTAGTTCATTTTGAAACATCTTATACTGGGTCCAGCAATTTCAATCACTCAATAAATGACAGCTATTATGATGATGGTCATTGTCATTATTATGGAAATATGCAAAGAGCAAACATCTTCAATTTGAGCTGGCTACAGCATTTTACAAGGAAAAAATCATAAAAGTGATGAAAATTGGTTGCTGAAAATTGGTCATGAGACTGTAGAAAATAAAGAATATTTGGAAGAAAAAAATAAAATCCAGATTTTTAAAAATTTGTCCAGTGAAGGCATTGTAGCAATGAATTTCTTTCTGGAACAGGGCATAGGTAAATAATTTAAAACATGTAATTATTATCCATTTTGTGTAATGCAGGGTTTGTTTTGGCAATGGAACTGGGCTACACTGCTAGGGCATAAGAAATGTGAAGCCATTTGCTATATTATGAAATGCCATGTTGTAAGATGATGGTGAGTTTGAATATTACCCTCTGTCTCTTCTTTTCCTTCACTGATTGTGTGGTACAATGCTGCTCTTTCCTAGCCTGCCTCAGGTGCTCTGTAGATGATACTCCTCCTGTAGACAACCTTGCAACATCGAGTACTTTGCATTTGTGTCAGGTCCTCTCGGTTTTCCCTTCCCAACTGCAGTGAGAAGTGCCCCTCTAGGAGACTTGCACTTCAATCAAAGTCAGTCTGCAAATGATGGTCACAATATTTCTTCCTATCAAAATATCAAATTCTGGGGGCTGGGGATTTAGCTCAGCGGCAAAAGCGCCTGGCTGGCAAGCGCAACGTCGTGAGTTCGGTTCCTGGTACCGGAGAAAAACCAAAAAAAAAACCCAAAAAAAACAAAATATCAAATTCTTCATTCAAAACAGAGTGCACTGTAGGTAGTTATTCTTGGGTTTTCATATCTACGAGAATATCCTGGGAGAATGATAAAACAATACAATTGCATTCTCATTTACTTGCTTCTAAGAATGTCCATTTTATGAAAACATTACAGATCACTCTGGGAAATGATGTGTGTAGGAATATCAGATTGAAGCTGCGGTTGTGTGTGTGTGTGTGTGTGTGTGTGTGTGTGTGTGTGTGTGTGTGCAAGGCTAGAGAAACACCCCTACCCTCATAACATAAGGTGCTGCCTAACTTCCTAGTGGATGGACCTATGAGTCTTTCTGCTGCATCTTAACATCAGGCTGTGCCTTCCCTCCCTTCTCTTGATTAACCAATTTTTGAGACCATCTTAAAATAAAATTGGGATCTATTTCATTTTGTCTACTTCGGCAACCTTTAAGTTTTCCACCCAACCTTAGTAAATATACCTATTCTGCCTACTCTGCCTTTTTGTGTCCAGAAGGTATTGTGGCTTGTGCCTACATGTCCCCACAAAACTGCATGTAGTCATAGATGGGGCTTTTTCAGAGGTACCTGGATCTAGAGTGCATGACACTGGAATTGATTCATGATGCACTGGTAGGATCAAGGGCATTAGGATCAAGGGTGTGAGTGTTATCGGTCCTAAATAGCCTAGATATAAGGGATAGAAAGAGCTGTGGTTGTCCCTTATTGCTGTGTCACCTTCTGCCCACCATGAACTGTTTCTTCTCTGCAGTGCCTGTCTGTTGGGCCCCTCTGACTTGGAGCCAGTCGATTATGGACTGAAACTTCAACAAATTGTGAGCTAAATAAACCTTTCCTCCCTTAACTTGTGAACATAGAATATTTTGTCTCAGCAACAAGAAAGTAACTAAGAAAGAAGGACTATGAGATCTATGGATCTGTTCGCAGAAACTTATCCTGAGACTTTTAGGTAAAGCTAAAGTTTGTCTCTGATTATTAATTGCACTTTGAGAAGCAGATTGAAGTTATCACTTTGCTTACTTTCCCCTTCATGAGACTGAATTTCTGGATGATACTGATAGTACTTTATGTATTTCAGTACCTCCAGAGCCTCTCCCAGATCTATAAATATATGCTCTCCTATCCTGGGAGTTCTTTGCTTAGCAATTTCTCTTGTCTGTCCTCAATGGAAAAACATAGGGTATTGATCTCTCCACTCTCCACCAGTCCCTAGATCTTCTTTCTTTCCATTCTATATGGAGTGGTATTTGGAAGTCTGGAGGTCAAAATCAAGGTTGAGTGGAAATGTTGGGAGTGTAGTAAAAACATTAAAGCAGCTATGTTCAGATGTTTTATTACTATTCACTTGGGCTATTAAAAAGAATAAGAAGGCTGAAGTTTTCTTTTGAAAGGATTAACATTTCTGCCAGCACCAAGCAGCTTATAAAAATTAAAACACAGGAGATCACAGATGTCAAATATGGATCATGTCTGAAGGAAAAGAAAAGAAAGTTGTTTTTTTTTTTTTTCCTGGTGACAATGGCAGTCACCCTTAGATGAATTAGTGATCAGCTTTGAAGGACATTTTTAGTCCTATGAGAGCTTATTTATTCATGCATTTATAGGTGACAGGCCAGCACCTCTGTCTCTATCCTTTTTGCCTAAGGGATCCCCAAGTTCTGTTCACCTTTCTGTTATGACTACTGACAAAGCATTGTGATTGTCTCCCTGGATGTAAATAGATAATTTCAAGACTTTGAGGACAAGATTTGTGGCTATGATTTAATAGTGCTAAAGCGGTAAGAAAATACTCTCTAGTAGCTGAGAGACAGGGTGAGACCCGAGTGCACTCCCTCGTAGGCCTTTTCTTGCATGTACACTGTAAAGGAGCAAAGATTGCTTTCAAGTCTGATTGTTAGAAGCTCCCACCCTGGAGGAAGGGTGACTGGCCTTTAATTATTGGCTCTAGTTCCCTTTGTGAAAGAGGAAGAATGGTGATCTCTTAGATCCCTGGCTTGCGCTTGATGATTGGACCAAATGAACAGTCTACATCTGTCCAGAAAGAAACTCTCCCATTTATTTGGGTCCAACAATAAGTGCCAAGACACTTTCCTACAATGGTTTGGTATGTGTCTTTCATCCACACTGTTTACAATATAATGAGCATGGATGAATGCACCTCAGGAACTTCAGAAGTCTGGCTCAGCCCAGAATCCAGATGGCTAGATGCTTATCAGAGCCATTTGTGTAGCATCCAAACTTGTAGCATGTCAGAAACTGAAGGGAACCACTTCCCTCATGAGCTTTCAAGCATTTCCAGTCAGACCCTGACTAATGCAATAACAGGTTTTCTCTAAGTTTTGGCCCTTAATTCACCAAAACCTAATAACACCTGCCTATGAAGATACCTCCCATAAACCCTATGTACAATTGATCTCCATAGGCCTTGTGAGAGGATATGTTTAGAATCTCCATGTTCAGACAAAAAAGTCGACCCCATAATGAAAGACAGAAGTACGATCTGCAGTATGGTTTATAAGTGAGGTGATACGTTCTTTCCGTGTCTTCTTCCTTTCACCCTTCTTGATAAATACTGATGCTACACTTTGGACTTCTGTTTTAAAATTAAAGATGTTTCATTTTGCATCTTTAGTTTTTTTAAAAAAAACTTGATAGTTTTTGTAATTTATTTGTCTCCTTTTATTTTTTCTGCATACCTAATATTCAGTTAGTTAGGCTCAATGAAGTGACAAGATTTTTGGTAATAATGACACTTGAAAATAGCAGCACAAATGCTCTAGAATAATCGAACAAAGTAAAACTAAATAAAAAGATATGTGGTACAGTTCTACACTTAACCTACTGCAACATTAGACACTTACTATTTACTAACTAACATGTACCAAAAGATACAACCTACAGCAAAGCATAAAGAAATGAAAATACATATAACAAGATAGACTTTTCTTCATGCAACTTTAATTATAGACTATTACTACCTAATCAATTACTTTTTCATCATGAATAAATTTAAATATTATTTCAAAAATAAATTTTCAAAATGTCTTTACTCTTTTGCTCTTAAGTTTAGGAAGAGGAGATTCAGAACCACTCACAGGCCATTACTAAAATGAAGATAATTAGTAAAATTTTCAGTTTCATTTTTATTTCCTAGTCATAGTATTGGATTAAGACTTGCAGATCCATACTTATCCATTTTTTGTGCTTCTTTATAGTAATTAAGATAAGCCCTCATTATTTTTATGTTTTTATTTATTTATTTTTGGTACCGGGAATCAAACTCAGAACCTTGCGCTCACCAGGCAGACGCTATGCCTCTGAGCTATGTCCCTAGCCCTCCTGTTATTATTTTTAAAACCGCTTTAAACTTAGAGAATTATTGTGAGGATTGTAGACATTTGTCATATAGCCACACCTGTTCTCCTTATTATTGATAGCTTGCAGCACGAGAGAATATTTATTTTTATGTTACAATGATGAATTATGAAATAAAGTCTATGCTGTATTTGAGTTTCCTTAGCATTCCTAATGCCCTTCTTCCTGCTCCAGGATTCCATCCAGTTGATCACATTACATTTAGTAATTGTGTCTGCTTAGACTCTGAGCTGTGACAGTTTCCTCGTTCATTTTGCAAAATGTGAAACATATTTGACAACGTTTTAGGTGTTACCCTAGATAAGGTTAGGCAAATAGGGTATATTGCCTTTGCCAGTACTGATTTGAGAGCTGCATTGAATCTGTACCCGTGTCTTATAGAATAGCAACGTGTACCAGTCATGCAGCCTGCCCCTTGAGGAACAAAGATCATAGCAGTACATGTGCCCGCTGTTGATTTCCTTCATGGTAATTAAGATATAGATGAAATAAAAATAATCACCCTTCACTTTCAGGAGATATTTAGGAGGCTAAAATCATACAGGCATAAAATTTTATCAGTAATCATCACATCACACTTCTTCATCTGAATTTTCACTGGAATGGGTTCTGAGATAAATGATAGACAAAGAAGAATACCAAACAAGGATTCTGGGCCAATAATGTTGTATCAACATATGAACTATGGACAATGGTATTTGTAGAAAAGGAGATTTTACAGAAAAAGAAAATAATCATTATGGAATGATTGGCACAAAGTTTGTGTGTGTATGTGTGACTGTGCTTTTTAAAATTCTATGGTCTAGACATAGAATCATGATAAGTGAGAAAGAAAGGAAAGGTTATTCAAGTTACCTCGGCATATCAGCAATGGGAGGCAAGTTGAACACCAACTAATCTGAAAATCTGAAGCCTGAAGCTTTTGGAAGCCCTGATATGGTGCCCCAAATGGAAAAAATCTACACCTAATCTCACGTGATGGGTTGCAATCAAAATCAGGTGCTCTCAAAGTAACATATACAATTACCTTCAGCCCCATGTGTATAAAGTGTACATGAAACATGAATGAATTTCATATTTTGATTTGGATCCCATCGTCAGATTCCACTCTCCCCTCTGTCTCTGTCTCTGTCTCTGTCTCTGTATCTCTCTCTCTCTGTATATATATATATATATGTATGTGTATATATATACATATGTATATATGCATATATATACATATGTACATATATGTGAAATATACACATATATATTTTGCAAATATTCCAAAATGTGGAAAAAATTCAAAATATAAAATATTTGCTGTCACAAGAATTGCAGATACAAGCCACTCTCCTGCCATATTTGAATTTTAAAAGGCATGAGGACAAGGCTATACTATTTGGAAAAAGACAAAATAATTTAGTAATTTGGTCCTTCTTTGCCCTCTTCAAATATTAAGTCAATACTTGCATACTGTTATTCCATGAATGACCAATATATGGGTTTTCAGGTCTTGGTGTGGGCATTGCTTTGGTGCCAATAATTAATTGATTGATAGTATCTTGAAGTTCAGCATAAATTTGTCATGTATTTCTGTCTGCTTCAAATTACAATAATCTTCAAGCTGCTTTATGAGTGCAGCTTATAGGATCAATTTTATAGCTTCAAAGTCACACTATGGTGCTTTCTCTGGGAATGCCAAGTGCAAGAATAGGGAAGGAAATTAATATATTCTCAGAACTATGTGCCAGGCTCTAGACTAGCTGCTTTTCAAACATATCTTGCTTATCCTCATAATGGTTTGCCAAAGCATGTTGCAAACTTGAAATATTACCAGAGAGAACTCATGCATATTTTGTGCCTCCATTTTAGTAGTTCCAGAAAGATTTAAGAGGTTGGATGCTTCAACCATCTGATTTCTGCAATAGGGTGCTGTGTTAGTGGTTAAAAAAAAAATACCTCTCCAGGATGCCCATATTGTAATCCCTTGATTTTCTGAATAGGTTACTTTATAAAGCAAAAGAGTTCTCTGTAGATAAAATGAAGGTTACTAACTTTAAAATAGAGAGATTATCCTGGATTATCTGGGTGGGTTCAAGCCAAAAACATGAGCTCTTGATTGTAGACTGTGAAGAGAAGAGACACTGCCACAGAGGGCATGGAAGAAAGGGCAGACAGGACAACCAGAGAGATTCTAAGCACCAGAAGGATTTGGCCATTCATCGCTGGCTGGAAGATAGAGGGGGAGAGTTAACCAGGAAATCAGGCCAACTCCAGGACCTGAGAATAACTCCTGGCTAATATCCAGTAAAGAACAAGAGCTGTAGATCTATACCCACTTGAAACTGGATTCTGCCAACAACCTGGATGAATTTGGAAATGGATTTGTTCCCAGACCCTCCAGTGAGGAGAACAGCTACACTGACACTTCATTTTAGTCTAGTGAGTCCTCTTTTCCTCTCTAACACCATCCTAGAGCCATAGAATAATAAACAAGTGCTCGCTGAAGCCACTAAAATGTGTGGTAATTTATTACAGCAGCCATGGAAAGATAATACAGGGTCCCATATTACTGATCCATGTGAAGCAAATGATAGGATAAGGCCCCTGGCTGTGGGGGAGAGGATGAGGAAACACATCACTGCAGGGCAAAAGCAGGTGAAATCACTTGGAAATTGATAGCAAGATCCAACCAGAGTTTGGTTCTATGAAGAAACTACTGAAAAGCAGTGCTGGTTTCCATAAGAATAATGCATCTCCCAGACTATAGCAAAACCAGCACTCACAGTGTTCAAGAATACTTTCCCAATGAGCACCACTGGGTGAGCTTAAACCTTTCTTAGACTTCTTTACCTCATACATGGCAAAAGTAGGCATTTGTCTTTGTCAATTTCCCATCACTGGGGCAAAATATCTGACACCTACCAGGAGGAGATGTTTAGAGGAGGAGATGTTTATTTTCTCTCCTGGTTTCAGGCCAAGGCACAAACCCTGGAAGGGCTTTGGTGGGTGACAGCTGCTCATCCTGTGATAGCAAGAAAGCAGAGAGAGAAGGGAGGGACCCTTCCAGGCTACATCCCAGTGACCCACCTCCAACCAAGCCAGACCTCCCAACAGCACATAGGCTGTGAACTCACTAATAGATAAACCAACTGATGAGTGCAGTATCCCATGATTCAATCAACCTTCCTCACACATGAAACTTTTGCAAGGCATTTTTCAAAAAGTTTGGTTTATTGGTACATGTTTTCAGTACCTGATGCTGATGTTTGTCTTGGGGAGTAGGCACATGTACATGACATAGCTTGTTTCTTTTTTTAAATCGACTTCCCACCCATCTCCCTCCCTCTGTCTCTCAGTCCCCCGGCCCCATTTTCATTCTCGTTGTTATTAGCATTCTTTGCTCATGTTAATGACATATAATGTTTGGATAGAAACTGTAACAGTATTTTTCCTCATAGTACAGGGCTGAGAAGTAACACACTCAAGTCTGCATTTCTGTCTTTTCCAGTTGTAAAAGCAGAGTACAAGAACCCAGAAAACTAAGGACAAACAAAGCTCTCACTCTATGGCTCTGATGGATTCCTTGTTTTGTGAAGGATGAGGCACAGGCATTACTGAATGATCTGAAGCAACAAAAGAGACAAATATAAAAGGTAAGTATTTTCTCTACTATTTATTTTTCTATGTCCATTCATATTCAGGGATCTTTTTCATCAAAATCTCTACCATAACCTTCCAACATTTCCATTAACCTCTTGCTTCTTGCTTTCCTGCATTAGGGACCTTAATGCACTACAAAATAATTATGTTTCTCTGCTCTATGTATCTAATTCCCAGTGACTAGAGACAATACTTGACTATTAGTACATCCTTAGCTCTTTAAGCTTTGACCAACACATCATAATATCATAACTGATCATATCTGGTCCTCCTTATTTTGTAATTAAAATATTTTCTTGTTTTAGGTTGCAATTGTTTTGCAATAGTGGGAAAATGAACCCAAAGTCCTCACCTTGGGCTATACCCCAGACCTTTTTATTTTTTTGAGGCAAAGTCTTGTTAATTTGCTTAAGCTAGGCTTAAACCTGCAATCCTCCTGCCTCAGCCTCCCAGAGCGCTGGAGTTACAGAAACAAACCATTATTCCCAGCTGTGGTGCAATCTGAACCAGCAGATGCTCCAGGTATAGGAGCAGATTGTTGGTGGAACCACCATGCAAGCACTCCAGGCCAATTTAGATCTGGTTCAAATTTCAGTGGCAACAGAGCTGTAGCCTTACTTTTATCACTTCCACTTTTTGTGTTAAAGTAAATTGTGTTTTGGTTTTTTTTGGTTTTTCTCCAGTAACGGGAACCGAACTCACGACCTTGTGCTTGCCGGGCAGGCGCTTTTTGCCACTGAGCTAAATCCCCAGCCCCTTGTTAAAGTAAATTGTGTTTGCCTGGCAATCAAGTGAATATATTAGTACAAGGGGAAATAAACATCTAACCTTGTGCCTTGTTATTTATTCCAAAACAGCCAGAACAATGGATTACAGAGAAGACAGCACATGTTAATATATTGATAATTTACATGTTACTTGCTTAGCTGTGTGCTTCATGTACACCTCCACTTGCATGAGCAGCTGAAAATACCTGGGTATGTGTGACTTTCAGCTCTCGTTCTGACGTCATCTTCCTGACAATGGTGTCATTAAGGACTTCAGTGTGAGAGCAGCCATAAGTGATCGCTCGGCATCCTGGGACGCTGGGCTGCTCTGTTTCCATAGCGCTGTTACCAGCTCTGCATTAATTGTTCACTATGAATAGAGACCATATGGACGCTAAATGCTAAAGTTTAAAGCATTTTTCTCTCATTTCAAAAGCTTCTCCTTGAAATTTGAAGGATTCTAAACATTGAGTCCTTGCTTAAGGGAAAGAAAAAAAAAACGGCGAGAAAAGCCCAAGATGCTGTGGGAGGAGGAAGAAAATAAAAACAAAACAAACTTCCTTCTTACCTGATGTTTGAACTGTCTACTCATTTATAGGCACAGTAAGCTAGGAGCTGCCTCCAGTGGATGAGAAAGAAAAATAGATTTCAATTTACTTACAAAATACGAAGGGAAAAAAATCCATCTTCCCACTGATTGTGGCAGAGAAATGTACCAATTAGCTGGAGCAAAAAGAGGAGAGGGGCAGAAAATTATTATTTGTTTTCTCATTTAAAGCTCCAGCCCAACAATATATGTTTTTGCATGAGCATAACTCACGGCTGAACTCGGATCTGAGATCTAGGGCCTGCCTGGCTTTCTCTCCGCTGCCACTCAGCAGCAAAAGAAGCACAATAAGAGGTCACCTCTATCTCTGCAGCAGGTTAAAGCTGAAATGGATACAAATGAGCCTTGAGTTTATTTACCAGCACCACAGACTGCGCCAAACCCCTCGCATACAGATGTCAAATGCCTGGCACATTGACAGAAATTCTTTTTGGACAAATCACTTTAAAATACCACCCCTATTTTGGTACTTAAGGGAAGATAAAACTTAAAGATAGGGAAGAAAATCCATTAAGACCATTTCTCCACAGCTATATAAACACCAGGGCAGCCTAGGGGTCAAGGGAAAATATGTGAATGGTCACACAGAACCTGCTGAGAAAGCTACTGGTTTTTGTGCTGAAATCCAGAAAAACTCATACAATTCTGTTGAGCACCACTCTAGTATTTATGAAAGTTCCCTCCAGAGTTCTGCCCTTTTGAAATCTTGCCCCTATGAAAATAACAAAAGCAGCCCAGGTACAATCAATGGCTTCACTAGGTTTTCTAGAAGGCTGATGCTCTTGCTGCCAAGTTGTCTTTTAGTTTCTCAATAGTCAAGAATTCTGTTCTTGGTTTTGTCTTTGTCCATATTATCTTGAGACCACTAAACTGGATCTTAATCTGGTCAAAGGTTCACACAAGCTATTTACTGTTCAGTATGGATCAGTGGGACAGAGATGTATGTCCCCAAGCATTGCTGAGATGCACGAACAAGCTGAGCCTCAGACCAGTGAGTTTGTGACCATGTGGGAAATAGTCATCATACTTACTGAATTTACTCATCTATCTATCTATCTATCTATCTATCTATCTATCTATCTATCTATCTGATATACACACAGACATGCATGCACACACCTTGCCTGCTTTCTGCCTGCCTCCATACTAGATAGGTTTAAGTCAGTAGACACTGCAACAGCTCTGGAGCTTATAGACCAAGGGGAAACATGACAGTTCGACAAAAGAATTTGACAAAGTGTATGCTCTAAAAAGTCATGCTAGAAGTTTCCTATCCTGGTGTAGTTATCAGTAACGTTCCTCTAAGAAGAAGTTAAATTTAAGCAATGCATACTTTGGAAATGGCCAGCAGAAAGTGGGTAGCAGGGGGAAAGAAAGTGTTCTAGGATGAAAAAAGGCTCGGAATATGGTAAAGTTGGAAGCAAAAAAGTACATTTTGTTTAAAAATTAAAAGAACATAGCACAGGCAGATAATTATAGTTGACAACTATTAATTGAATGTTTCAAAATAGTAAGTAAAGAGGATTTTGAATGTTCCTAGTGCAAAGAAATGATAAATGTCTGAGCTGATGGATATGCCAATTACCTGATCCAATCACTGCACCTTGTGTACATGTAGGGAAATATCACACTGTGCTCTATTGATGTGTATAACCACTTTGTGTCAACAATAAAACTATTTTAAAAGAGAAAGAAAAGGCAACTGATACGGAGAGAAAGAATTATATATGCAGTATGTTCCTCTCTGGATGCAAGAAGAATTAGTTGGTTGTAGTAACTATAAAATTCTCTTTTTTTTTTTTTTTTTTTTTTTTTTTTGGTACTGGGAATCAAACTCTGGACTGCCACTGTGCTATATCCCTGGCCCTATAACTATAAAATTCTTGAGACTAGTAGAAATAAATGTGTGTTGAGTGACAAAATATGTTAGTTATCTAATGCTGTGTAAAAATTATTCCGAAATATGATGGCATCGAACGATACCATTTATGTCACGCAGGTTTTAGAAAGCTCAGCTAGGTGGTTCAAGCCAAAGGTCTTTCATGAAGCTCTAGTCAAAAGTTGGCCTTAGTTGTCCCATCCAGATGCTGGCCTGTTCTTTGAGATCCTTCCAAACTCCCCCATGTGGCTGTTGGCAGGAAGCCTGACTTTTTCTTCTCTGGATATTGGCTGGAGGCCTCAGTTCCTTGTGACCAAGGCTTCTCTCCAGTGCAGCTCATGAAATGGCAGCAGGTTTCCTCTAAAACAAATGATGAGGAAGGAACATAAACACCCTCAACACACACAAACACGCAAACATAGCAACAGGGACAAAGAGAGAGAAAGAAACCACAGCTCTTTTATACCCTGCCCTGGGAAGTGACATATCATCCCTCTTTCACATTCTGTTAGGCACATGGATTAACCCTGATACAATATGGGAGGGGTCACACAAAGGTACAGCAGGGGTTGCTGGGGCCACCTTGGAGACTAGCTACCACAGGAGTGACTTATGAAAACAATGAGATTAGAGTCAAACATTGCTTCATAACAGATATACTTTTGAGAAATGCATCCTTAGATAATTTCTTCACTGTGGTTACACTAGAAAGTATACTTATGCAAAACTAGGTTGTCCACTTACTGTGTAGCTAGGCCACATGCCATATAGCCTGCTGCTCCTAGACTGCAAAACCTTACTGCAGTAAACTCTAGAAGTAATTGTAGCATGATCTCTTGGAATATCTGAACACATTTAACAATGAAAAGTTCCAGTAAACATAGTAGGTGATAGGAAATGTTTAGCATAGTTATGATCTTGTGAGTCCACAGGATTTATTGTTGAATGAGACAGAATAATAGAGCTCCTGATTGTAATTTCAGTAAAAGTAATATGACCTAGAAGGAATAAAGGAATGTGGTCTTACAATGTCCTTACTTCTGAGCTTGGTCCTTAGTACTAAAAAAGAAAGCAAAGTTGTCATACTTCTTTATGGTCTTCCATTCACCTGTAACTTGGCAGGTGTACCATAGAGACACACCTCCAATAGAGAAGGCAATAGTATGACAGACCAAAGTTTCACGGAAGCCAGCTTCAAGCAGAGGTGGAGAGACATATCCCACAGCTTATGAAAGCCACTGAGTAATTTAGACAGCTGGCAAAATCAGAAGTTGTAAAATATTGAAGCAAATGTTTCTGTAGCTTTGTAAACTAAAATCAGGTGAGGCTTTTAATATGGAACCTTGACATTTTCCTCAAGGCCTTAGGTTTTCTGCTCAGCCTCAAGGCCTTTAGTTTTCCTCTAAATCTTACCCACCCTGCTTCATCTGGTCAGTCCCATGAAACAAAGATGTTTTATCTATTTGTGATTCTCTCTGTATTTTCCCAATCTCAGGATATGGTAGGAAGTATTCCAGGGAGACTGTGGTTAAGACACTGGGAATTATATTTCCTTATCAGAAGCATTAGTGGGTTAAACTCAGAGACCCAGAACTCATCATTAGGATAGAGGTACAGTCAAGTTAAAATCCTAGATATTAATGAGAATCAGTAGGATTTTTCAGACTGTGGTGCAAATCCAAGTCTTCTCCCTTGGTAGCTATGTATTGTCTCACTATAAAGTGAGAATAAAAATACCCAGCTTTATATGGGCTATTCAACATTAGATACCATCTGAACTGACCAGGCTAGTATCCAGCATGTGTAAGGTATATGGAAGGACTTGTCTTGGTTACTTTTCTCTCTTTTCTGAGACAAAATACCCAACACCTAAATTAAACAGGTAAAAGTTTATTTAGGTCACAGTTTGTGGAGGTTTCAGTTCATAATCAGCTGGCCCCAAGGCAGGGTGGCATGGCACAGGTGCAACCGTTCAAGGCAGCAGAAGGCAGCAAAAGTAGCAAGAGTAAAAATGGCGTGGGGAGGGAGGAAACCTCCTTTGCTCCCTTATATTGTGTGTCGGCTCTCTGTTCACAACTTCTCTGTGCCCTCCTCTTCCACAAGCTCAGGATCTTTACAAAGTAAGGACCCTGGTCCCCTGCTGAGTTAAACTTCTAAACTTCTCAAGTTGATGCAATGTATCAACCATTACAGGACTCATCTGACTGTTTCCATCTCTGCTTTCTCAAAGACAAGTTTGAAGCTTCTGGAAGATATACATTAGAAAGTCAACTACAATCAATCAGAAGGCATATATTCTCTGACCTCGAGGCAACTTCTATGCCCTTCTACAGTTAGAGGTCTTTCTTTTTCTCTAAGTAGAAAACTATATTGTCAGAAAGAACAACATCTGGCTGGTGGCTTTGGTTGGGCAGGACCAGAGACAACACCTTTTTGACTAATATGTCCTATGAATGTTTGGGTTTTATTTTTGTATCTAGGACATAGAGATGAAGAAAGAGCTGAGATAGATAATCTAGTAGGTCTTTGGTCTAACGGGGAAGTGGCCATATATTTTCCGTGGGTTATTATTTTTGTGAGCTGTAAGAGTCTTATGCTGGGACGCAAAGGTGTTATGCAAGGATCCCTACCCCCAGGTAGAGGATCTATGCAGAAATTAATCACATTCTCCTTCAACACTCTCTACACAGTGCAGCCCTGGTGCAGGAGAGTAGTGAAGAAAAATAATAACATTTGTGCCATGATTCTTTTCTAATATTACCTGATTTTTAAGCTGAGGCTGCAGTAGAAATTAAGACAGGGTGCCTAAAGATGGGGCAGAAGAGTGTTGCACACCTCAGAGGCAAGATGAGGATCTCCACCTGCAAGAGCATCAGGGGCATCTGTGTTGAGCAGGGCTGGACTCATCCTTGGAGGTTTCAGGGTTCTTAAAGTCTGGGTCTAGGTGTCACAGCCAAGGGAACGATGACCCTGAATGAACCATTCTTTCACAGTAGTGATTATTTTCAAACTCATGAATGACTCCTCTAGTACATTTCAAAGAAGCAATATATTTTTGTTCTCTATTTCTGTCTATGTCTATGTATAGGTTTATATATATGCTTATATATAAGTAAATATATATATATATTTGTGTGTGTGTGTATAAATTTGGATTAGTGCTGGAAATAAAGTAAGGTCATTTTAATAGGACAAAAGTTTTCTTCATGTGGAGTGGTTCTTTTGTCTGTTTGTTTGTTTGTTTTCCAGTACCAGGAACCGAACTCACAACCTTGCACTTGCTAAGCAGGTGCTGTGCCGCTAAGCTAAATCCCCAGCCCTCATGGGGAATGGTTCTGAAGGTGGGAAGACAGGACACATTCTAGACACTGCTCAGAAGTCCAGTGTTTTCCCATCTCCAGGCGGTTCACTTACATAGGCGTGAGCCTCATCCTGATGCCCCAAGAGTAAGCAGAGCTGCACGTATTGCATCTACATCCTAGACAATAGAATAAGGAAGGCTGACAAAGGGGACCCCCTCACTGAATGAGAACTGTTGAAAGATTCATATACTTCTGCTAACATTTCTTAGCCCAGTTTACCCAAGAATCAGACCCTAAAGCAAGGCCTCAAGTGTTTCTAATAGTTTATTTTGGAGGTGTGGGCAGAGAAATTGCATTAGAAGCATGAGGTAGTCAAGAGGTGGTTTCCCAGTAAGTCAGACATCGAAGTGGGAAATGGAGGAATAATTGGTAAAGGATTTACAGGCAAAAGCACAGAATATGCAATATTAAATTACCCCAACCAAAGGGTATAAAAGCCAGAGCTTTTGCACACCAATCCCAGAGAGGTACTGGCTGAGAGTTGCGCTCCCTTGATTGTTTTAAATGGTACAGTTAGCCACATGCAGGATGTGGCAGTTATAGACCTAGATGCCCCAGGTATATAGAGGCAAATTCTCGGCTATGCATTGAAGAGTTCAACTGAATATGGGGGAGGCATTGCCCACTTTGGCTAAGTATCTTGGGCCAGAATTTAGTCACATGACTATACCGGGCTGTAAATGGTTGGGAAATGTGGTCTTTACCTGCATTCCTCACTCCACCCAATATGAAGTTCTGCTTTTTATAGCAGACAGGGAAAATGGATTTGTTCTTGGCAAACTGCGGTCTGTAAAAAGTTGACTTAGCAAACTGCTTCTTGATTGTACTTTCTAAAATCTATTAGTGAATTAATTAGATTTGCATTTCACAGTGGATTGAATTTATCAAGGTTCCCTTCTTACATCTAGGGGTAAAAACATACAGCCTTTGTTATAGGAATATCTATGATCAAGGGACAAGATAAACATTCCTTCAGTGAATGTTAATCTCTTGAGTTGGAGTTTAACATTTAAGTACTTTAATTGCTAGCATTTTATATCTAGGCCTAACACATATTGCTAAGTCTGTCTTGATTATGATTCTTGTGATTTACAAGAAATTCCTGGGATTTCTTGACTTGGGTTCCTGAAGAACTGATATATCAATGAGGATCCAATTCCTATTTTCACAAATATTTGGGAGGAATTGAAAAGAACATAAATTATGAAGCATCAACAATGGTGCATTCTGGCTATGATTGATAAACAGCTATGAGAAGCAATGTCAGATTGCCAAGGAAATAATGTGTAAGATTGACTCAGATAGATGTACACTGTATCTGATAGTGAAAAAGTATGAACTAGCTAAGGCCAGGTAGAAGGTTGAGCCATAAAAATGGGAGAAATAAGCCAGAATAAAGAGGGTGTATCTTTCCAGAGAGGATACAATAGCTCAAATCACTTTGTCACTGGAAGTATAAGATGAATCATATTAATCTAGGCCAGAGTTGACACCTAATAGCATTTAGCTGAAAATACAGGGTAGATTGTGATAATGGGATAATCATAGATCAGGAAGAATCATGAGCAAGTGAAATTTCTTACACACTTTTAAAAAAATCGTAATGTCTTACACAGGACTTGGTCTAGAAATCAATACATATCTATTGAAGAACAAATGAATGAAGGATGGATTTCTTTCCCGTGGTTCATGCACTGGGAAGCACTGTTTGGAAAGTGACCAGAGGAGAGTAGACACAAACTGGTTTGTACCTTGGTATTTTTCTTCTTACAGATGCTCATTCTCAGAAGATAAAAAGAAATCTAACAAAGCCACAAATACCATATATCCTTTCAAGTTTTCTCCTTGTGATGTAATTAGTATAATTCACCTGAAATGTTTATCTCTACCCCTACAGACATGTGGGAAGAAAGATCACTCTCAGACATTCTGGAATCAGATGGGATCATGTGAGGAGGTCTAGCCAGTAGACTGGGTACAGAAGAAACATTTGATTCTGGCCTGGAGAATGTGAGACCCTCTGTAGCTTTCTTTTCTCTCTGCCACAGCTGTAATACAGCCTTGCAAAATAGTTGTGGTGTTGTTAGCCTTGGCCTTGAGTAAGGTTGGTGCAGATCAGAGCCCCCAACCAACGCATGCTGGTTAGTAGCATGGCAGGAAATAAATATTGGTTTAAGTCATACTATTTTGGTGTTGTTTGTTAGTCCAGAATTATCCAACCTGTCCTGGCCAATTCCACCTGGGGGACACTTTATCAAACTCTCAACATATGTTTTTTGTGTTTCTCTGCAAATTCCATTTATTTTTCCCACAGCTCCTTGATTTCTTTAGCTTCTTTTTAAAGAAGTAATCCCCTTCTTTCTATAATGAAATTTTATTTGTATGTGAAATCTTTTTCTCTGGCAATGCCATAAGAGAAAATCTTCCCCAGGAAACTGATATCTTTCTTTACACCTTCTTGAGATCAGAACAGAGGAATGAGATTTCTAGCAGGTGAAAGGACCTGTTTCCATGTTTCTTGGCTGTTCTTCCTGACCAGTGACTGATGGATTGATTACAAACAGGCAGGAATTTCATCTAAATGCTAGAACCTATTCCTACCTGTGTGTGCATGTCGCCTACACTCCAGTCCCAAGGAAACTACAAAATGATCTGTTTCCATCTGTGCTCGGGGGGAGGGGAGATAAGGCTTATCTTCCTGGCCACCAAAAAGTTTGTAACACTGTGGTCAATAATCACAATTACAACCTAAAATATTACATGGGATAGTACAGAAGAATAGAGTAGAACTGTAATTCAGAAAATGAGAGCTGAATTTTCATCAAGGCTATAGAGAAGAAATGGCATTTATCACAATTAGGCCTGCCTAAAGTTAAGATGGTATTAGAAATATAGCTGTGTGGACCAAAACAGATGGATATTGCCCAAGCCACTTCAGATTTTGACCTGCACCATAAGATCCTGATCCCTTGGTATGTGAGTGGCTGTAAAGAGCTGTGAGTGATAGAAGGACGGGGATTCCTGCCTTTTGGGCAAAACCTTCCAAAACTGCTTCATGAGCACCTGGCACTGTGCCCCGCTCTGCTCTGAACTCTGCAGGAGACAGCTTTTCCTAGAGGAAACCTCATTTTCAGCTTTAGCTTAACTCTGTTTCAGTGCTGGTGACCATATGCTTATAGGAGACAAAAAGGCAAGAAGGAGCTAGCTGTCCCTAACACACAGCGCCAACTCCGCTTTCTGCAGCTGGCTGTTCCCTGCTTCTATCCTCCCCTCTTCACTTCTTTATTTCAAATTGTCCATACTATCCTGAACCCAGAATTACCAGGGAATGTTTTCTTCTCTCCATCTTACTAAACTCAGAGTATTGTTGAGCCTATGTAGAATTTTCTTTCTTTTTTTTTTTTTTTTTTTTTTTTTTTTTTTTGGCCTGTTGATATTTTCCTAACTTCATTTTTGAGAGTTTTATTACTATTTCTTTTTAGACTCTAATGTGGTCCTTGGGACAGAATGAAATGATATTGCCAGAAAAATTGATGGGTTTGAGGAACAGGTTGCCATGGAAACCACTTAGGTTTTGATGATGGAAATGATGGTGTATCTTCTGGAAAGAACTTGTAACTGTAAGGACACTTGATCTTTTTCATGGCGGAGAGAGCAAAGGGTCTGGAATTGAATTTCCAAACAGGAGACAATGGGGCAACTTGTCATTTCTTTTTTTTATAATATGCCCACACTCACTGTTTCTTAAATAAGCAGAGACTCTCCAATATTTATGACATACAGTTCTGGTGCTTACAAACACAGTAGTGGTTGAAGGAAATGAAGTATTTCCAAAACTTGGTCTAAGTGAAGAGATAGTAAGGTTGTAAATAGGGTGAATTTAAATAATTAAAAAAAATTGCTCTATTTTCTCTCCCCTTCTTTGATCAGCCGCTGTTACGGTACGTCTAGCTTCTTCATTTCAAGTAAAAGTAGATAAAGAAGTGACTAATGATGGAAAAAAGAATGGAATTAATCTTAAACGATCCTCAATAAAAGTGGCATTGTACTTCCTCCATTTCTTTTGCTTTCTACGGAGGAGTGCTTATAAAAACAATAACAGGCTACTCTTACACAAAAGGACTTGAAGTTTCGTAAGACTTGCAAATTATATATAATGACTGAATATTCGAAGACGTTAGAGAAACTGAGTTTTTTCCTGGCTCTGACATTAAATTGTTTGGCTGTGGACAAAGCCTCTCACCTGCTGGGCTTCAAAGGACCGTGACTGAACTGCAGTTAGAGACATTTTTCAAATGAATGAGGTTATAAAATAAAGTTCAGTTTTGTATCTTATGCTTATAACCTATGTGTCACGTTCTCATTAAACGAATTCTTGGGTCACATTTTCCTCCTCTCTAGTTGTCCCTGGTGCTTTCCCCCACAGACTGGCTTCTTTTTGATTCTGAAAACACAATCATGCAGAAAACCAATCAATGAGAAACACTAATTGTTTGAAAGCTAAAAACACACCAGAATGAAATTCTGTTTAAAAGATTTACAAAGAGATTTATACCAGGCAGACTATTACAAAATGAGAAATTGACTCCTAGGATTGAGGTATAGATCCCAACAATGGCTTGGCTCCGCACTGTCTGCCTTTTTAAAAACTGAAGCATTCTGACTGATTGTTTTGCTTTTGCTGATTTTAAGGAAGCCTATTTCTACAGCTGGCCTGTTGAGGTACCTGTAGCTACAAAAGGGCTTCCCCAGAGTGGCATTATCTCCCCACATATACAACAATACAGCTGGTCTAGTCATCAGGAAGACTGATATGTGTTCAGTGTGGGCTGTGACACAGCCAGTTGTATAGTTTTTCATCCCATTATTCCTAAGTAGAGTGAGTTTTGTTGTAACATTTATTTTGAAAATGTGAATTTCTTCCAACGCAATCAGTATATTAGAGAGCAACTTGAACAGAGTTTGAATTTGACATTTGCTCATGCATAAACATGGAAAACCAGTCACCTAAAACTAACACACACACGCATAAGTCATGCTTTAGACATGTATCAGAGGCCTAAATTAACCTATTTTAGGAGCTACATTCATCCACATTTGTACTTAAAACTTCTTGTAAGATTCCAGAATACCCTTTTCCTGCCACTGTGTCATAATGCATGAGCTATAATCCTTCTATCACTCACTTGCACAATCCAACTTCAGTCCTTTCTCCAGGTAAAGGTCCATGTGTATTACAACATTTGTGTACATCTTAGTTGATTCACCCGTGCAAAACTGTGCTGTCACTTTTGTTGGATTTCCTCCTGTTTCTTTGCATATGTCATAAGTTTTAGAGTGCTTTGTCCTGAATCCCTGTGGCTTTTATCATGTAAATTTTGTGTACTGGAATCTACTGGCTTTCTATTGCTGCTGTAATAATTTCAAACCTGCAGCTTGATATAACATAAATTTATTTCACTATTTCTGTGAGGCAAATGCTTATGCACAAGTAGGTTCAGCTTGGTTCTTTGCTTAGAGACTTACCAAGCCAAAATGTAGCATTTGGTCATGTTGAGGTCTTAACTGGAGGATAATCTGCTTCCAGGATTATTCAGATGTTAAAAGAATTCAGTTCTGGGTGATTATGAGGCTGTGGTTGCTGTATCCTGGGTGATATCATCCACAGTTTCATCTCAGCTTTTAGTAGCCACTTTTGTGCTTTGGTTCACAGCTCCCTTCATGTTCATGGGTTTTTTGTGGTTTTTTTTTTTTTTTTTTATGTTTTTTTTTGTTTTGTTTTTGGTACCAGGAAGGAAATTGAACTCAGACCTTGTGCTTGCCCAGCAGGCACTTACGACACTGAGCTATATCAGCAGCCCTCCCTTCATTTTCAAAGCCAGCCAGAATAGGCAAAATCCTTCTTTGCTTGGAATATGTCTGTGCTTTATCTGTGATATATCTCCTTGACTTCTGCACTGATCAAGGAGAAAGTTCAAGGAGAAAGTTCAAGAGCCATATGTATACATTTGGTCCTACCAGAAAACCAACAGAATTTTCCTATTTTGAAGTCAACTGATTGGTAACTGTCTTGGTTACTTTTCTCTCATTGCTGAGACAAAATACCTGACACCCAAAATTAGGACAGGAAAGGTTTATTTAGCTCACAGTTTGTGGAGGTTTCAGTCCATTCTTGTCTGGCTCCAAGGCAGAGTGACACATGGCACAGGGCAACAGCTCATGGTGGTAGAAAACAGCAAAAGCAACAAGAGCAAAAGGGGAGGAGTGAGGGCAAGCAACCTCTTTCCCTCCCTGACATTGTAATGCAAACTACCTGCCCCATGGCGGGTGTAGCACTCACATCCAGAATTCCAACAGTGGGCCATAAATTAATCATAAACTCTAAAAGCCTGAACCATGACTGCATGAGACTTTGGGGGGACATTCAGACACAAGCCATAACAGTAACCTAAAGTATATCTTCACAATACTACTTACTATGTAGCACAATATGTGTAATCCAAGGAATAAAATCATGGGAGACCTATTCCTGCTATCATGTACAATGAGGTGTCTATTATCATTATAGTTTCAGAGGTTTCAGTCCATGGTTTTCCAGCTTCATTGCTTTTAAACCTGTGGCACGACAGCAATATCATAGTGGAAAACTGTGGTAGAGGAAAACTGCTCACTGCGAGACAGCGAGGAACCAAAGTAATGGGGAAAGAATTAGATAAGAAGGGGCTAGAGAATATGGCCCCATGATCCACTGTCTTCAACTAGGATCCAACTCCAATTTCTATCAGCTCACAATGATACCATAAAATTATGATTTTTATCACAGAGTGAATCCACTGATGAACTTAAAGCCCTCATGACCACTCACTTTCCAAATATCTTATTTTTTAATACATTTTAAATCTAGGGAATAAGAAAATAATTCTTCAGTAAAACAGTAGAGATAATACAGAGTTTCACTAGACAAGCAGGTAGGAGTTCACCACTGTAATTCCATTGCATATTGTTACCTTTAAATCAGTTGCTCAGACCACCAGACACAAGTATGCACCATTGATCAGAACATAAAAAATTGTAATCATTAACTGTTCATTTCAATACACCATCAGACATCAGCAATAGAGTTATTACAGCTATTCATATATATATTTATATATCGCATTCCTTCCTGCAATATTATATATTGCATTTCTTATATTTTGCATTCCTTCTTTTTTTTTCTTCTTTCCCTCATCCCAATCGCTCCTTCCTTTGAGCAATTTCTTTCCCTTTTCTATCATCTATTATAATAGTCTCAGCAGTCTTTCACTGTTACATCTGGTAATCTGAGAGATGTAGTTGAGGATAGCAATATGTAATGTAACAACCACTGTTGATTCGTATTATTTTGTCTTGAGACACTATCACTTTGAATGTTGTTGCTTTGATTTTTTTATGTTTGTGATAGTGGTATGTTGCTACTTTTCTATTTCTTTGTTTCTCATTTACTACTCTCTTTAAAATAAAAAATAAATACATAAATAAATAAATAACATCCAAACCATATACCATTTTCCCAAATCTATCAGGAATGCATAAACTTGTTCTAATTTTTCTCTTCACCTTTAAAAATACTTTCTCAATAATCACGCATTTGCTAATAGCTCACTCCTATGGCAAACTTCTGTATATTCTTAGACAAACAGAGATAATGTCATCACTTGAAGAAGTTTCTCTGATCCTGTCATAGAGAAGCATCCAATACTCTATATTTTTAAAATATCCCTGTTAAAATCTGTCTGCCACAGCACCTACTCATGATGTTGCAGTTATTTGTATTTGTCTGAAACCTGATATTAAGTGAGGATTTCCAGTAGTAAAAGGTCAATCCTTTAATTATCATGGATCCATTCTTTCTTAAAGCATTCTCTAAAATATGGTGTAAGCTTAATAAATACATGCTAAATGTAACTGACGAGTTATATTCTAATAGAAACAGAAAATGTTTAAGGTTTGAATGGAAACTGTCTTATTTTTGTCAGTAAGTGGATCTTGATGTATCATTCTAATTAAAAGAATGGGACAAAAAAACAAAATGATTAATAGATTTAATCCCATTTAGAGAATCCCATTTAGAGAATCTCATTCCAAATGAAGTTTTCTGACTAAAGAGCCTGATATTTAGGTCATCCTAGGAGGGATATAGAATCTTCTAGTTCTCTGCCAATTTTAGAGAGCTGGCCTGTTTTCTTTATTGATGTTCTACAACAGTTATTATCCAGGAATTAAACACGTGGAACCCATGGATCAAGGCAAGGGACATACTACTGAATGCTCATCTTATCATCTTTGCAGATGGTTCTAATCTTATAAGGGTCAATGTAACATTACTGCAGCCTCTGATCTTTTATTCTCATCTCATAAACTTAACTCAATTTGAAATGTTAAATAGGGTCCTGTCTTCCTTATCCTGTACAACTGGAAAATATTTGAATATCAACCTAGTCTCTTGGCTAATGATACTCATAACCTGAGTCAGGTCTACCATCTTCCTAACACCAAAGAATATGTAATACAACTCTAGGAATCATTCTCTAAATGGCACTATGCTTTTCTCAGTATTGGATACTTTAACCATTTTGTTAATCCTCAAAATAAAGCAAATAAGAGCATATGTGTAGATTTTCTTTTATTCTCTTTCTTTTTGCAGTACTGTAAATTAAACCAAAGGGTGTTCTAACACTGAAGTATACCCACAGCCATTTTTAAATGTTGAGATTTTTGTTTGTTTGGAACAAGGTCTCCCTGTGTAGCCTAACCTGGACTCAAACCAACTGTGACTGTCCTGTCTCAGCCTCACAAGTGCTGCATCCTCAAACTCAGTTTATTTTTTATTCCGAGTCAGGGCCTCCCAAAGTTGATCAGGCTAGGTTCCAACTTGTGAAGTTCCTGCCTTAGACTCCCTATGTGTTGGGATTACAGGTGTGCACCACCATAGCCAGCTAAGAGCAAATTTTCTTACCTTCCATTTTTTAAGGAAACATTCATCCATCAGGTAAGTAAATAACTTACCTAGGTCCCATCACTAGAAAATTTGAACCTGGATCTCTCTTATGCCAAAGTTCTTGCCAATTTTGGTTATGCTCAAGGCTGAAGTGGACAATTAGAATTCTGAAGCCAGGGAATTTGCTGATGGGTTCAGGATCCATCTGCTTCATATCCCTCTGTAGTTTCTATGGGAGTAGTTTTACTTGTGAACATGGAGGTACCCATCTGGGACTCCAGAAATGATATCTTCTAATCTTCTCTTCACACTGACTGAGATTTGGACAGATGGTGATTTCTGAGCTTCTACTATAGGTTATCACACTACAATGTACCCTCACAGAGCTTTGCCAAAACAGACACCAGGCTCTGCCATATACAGAGCCTGGCCCTTTAGCTCTGTGCTCATTAACTTCTTTCTCCAAAGACCCATTTGGAGAACAAATCAGGGGAGGACATCGGAACCCTGAATGAGTCCACTGCAGTGACAGGCCTGTCTTCCATCTGTGAGCTTGCACTCAGACAAGGAGATAATCTGATTAGGTGAATTGGGAATTATCAAGATTCACTCACTCTCTGTATTTCCACATTGCAGACAGATCTAGCGATTCCTGGTAACCAGCAAAGCACATGTAGAGTGTACCATTAGATCCCCCAGATGCCATTTAACTTCTCAAATTGAAAGTCTAATCCTCAGTTTCTCATTACTGGTTAATTCAGCATAAATCTCTGTTGGCATGTGACCTACTCTGACCTAGGAAAAAAGCTCCTTCAAATCCCCTATTATTAACACTGATCTTGCATGATCCAAGGTCTTCCATTAATTTTCAGGGTGACAGATGTAAGTCACTCAGTCCCTAAGAATACAAACCAAGGTCCAGAAAGAAAATAAGGAAATATCCAAAGTATTGAGATAAGGAAGTGTAATCTTTCAAGGTTCCCAGAGAGGGTAATTCTCTGTTTTCTCAAAAATGACTCTTGGAGCTATCCTCAAATCCAGAGCACAACTTAGGATGTGTTTCATCCATTAGGATTCACAAAAGTGAACAGTTATCACATCCATGTTTAAGCAGTCATGAGGGCATCATCTGAATGCCACAGACATTGACTCTGCCTTTTATTCAGTGTCATTGTTCAGGATTTCTCTTGAGCGATTGTTATCAGACAGCAAATGATATTTTTGATTTCTTAGTTGTCAAAATGGTCCAAGAGGTGCAATTAGAAGGTCCCTGATTTCCCAGGGCCCTCAAATGATGTCAGCAGAGGTTTCCGTGAAGGTAATGAGATATAAGGCTTTTAGTGTCTTCCACTTGCATGAGCTTTTTCTAAAATTCTAAGAGGTGGCCTATGATGTTTTAAATTGATGATATATTTTTGGAAAATTTACGAAAATAAACAGTTCTACCCATGACCAATGAACACTGTCATCATGTCCCACTCTGATGCCCTTGTTGCTATTCACTTCTTCATGTTGGATAGTGCCAGACTGAACACAGAACTTTTGAGGAGTCAGATAAAGTGAGGTTGGGTTTAGACAGATATATTTGTTGTTTGTGATCCTGTCTATATTTAAAGGACTATTAGAGAGCTCAGAATAAGAATGGCTTCTAGAAACCTCTTTCCTATGTTGACCCACTCAGCATTATGGCAGAAAAGAGAAGAACCAAAGATCTTTGCAATATGATCTGAAAATGCTCAACACCAAAATATCTGATAGTGTAATAAATCAAGAAAACAAGGTTTGGTATGTAGAGAGGCAGAAGCTAGTTTGAAAAACATTCCTCTAACAACCAGATATGTATGATTAAAATAAAAATTTTTTCCCATATCTAGTCAAAACAAAAGTTCTCTTTCACTGAGTATATGCCTAACAATACAGCACATACATTTATAAACTCATCAAAACTATGTTCTGAAATTGTCAGATAGCACAGTTAATGAAGAGAAATGAATCCTTTGACCACATTGGAAAATAAAGGTTTCTTGCTAGTATGACATGAAATACTGTCATTGACAAAGATACATAAAAATCCTGTTTTCTCATTATAATGAAGTATCAACAATAATTAGGGCAAAAGGGATAGTAAATGGTGGAATTTCTAATAATATTCAAGGAGATTCATTATAACTGAAAAATTGAAAGACTTTAAAAACTTAATGTTTATGTGTAAAAACATTTTATTACCAGTTTTCTCAATAAGTGGCATTGTGACAATAACATCTGTAGTGGTTGATTGATTATGTCAACTTGAGAAGTTTAGAAGCACAACTAAACTTGGCTCAGCAACTGGCTCAGCAATTCTACATCCTAGGGTGTAAAGGAGACACCCTAGGGCATAGAGGAGCCACCCTAGGGTGGATCATCACCTAGATAATATAAAAGGGAGATGAAGAAGGACAGAGGAACTTCCATTCCTTTCAGAGGAGCTCCAGTCTTCACCTTCAGCTTGGACTTCGTCTCCTGGCTTCTAGTGAAGACTCTTTGGCTTCCACCTTGGATCCTTCAGCCTTCCATCACAGACTCATCGGCCACCTGGCACGGACTTTGCAGTGAACTCTGCAGTGAACTCCAGACCCTGGAGTGATTCCTTTGGTTTTCAGTGTGCAGACACCCTCTGCACGCTCCCTCATACAACTCTCTGGCTGACTACTGTAAGCAAATCTTGTGATTTCTTATACATTTGTACAACTTGGGTTATATCTGTTTCTCCAGTGAAACCCTGACTAATACAACATCCTTACCAATAATGGTTTGAAAATTTAAGAAAAAGTTTGAAACACTTAAAAATTTAAAACCAAAACAAATTTTAATTAACTAGCAGAGGGTATATGAATTCTATGGTCTTTCTAAAATATGTCATTAAAAAGGGGTGTTTTTAGGAAAATAAATAATTATATAAACAGTGAATGCAAATAGATTTTTTTCAAGTTGAATTTGTAAGGTTTGGT
>NW_004955416.1:17645399-17651574 GCF_000276665.1 Chinchilla lanigera
CTTTAACTGTATATGTTTCAGCCTAAATAGAACCTGAATATACTTCATATGTCAGTGTAACTTTGAATGGAAATGAAAAAAATCCAGGCCAAGTTAGGTACGTTAGCTAGCTTTGTATTACTGTCACAGAATACTTGAAGCAATTAACTTATGAAGCAAAAAGGTTTTTTTGAACTCATGTTTCCATTCTGACAGTGGGTATCTCCTCACTTTCAGCCTCTGGCAGGGGTAGCACACTATGGAGAGATTATATGGAGTAGAAAACCACTCATTTCATGATCCAGAAAGCAGAAAGAAAATGTAGGAAAAGAAAGAGACCGGTGTCCCCTGGTCAAGGCACTACCCTAGTGACCTATAGACCTCCAAGTAGACACTGTTTCCTAAAAGTCTCACAATTCCCAATTCCCAGTCTGGTTTCATTTCACAGTAGTAAGATGGTTACCAGCCATGACAGACGTCTACTACTTCACAACCCTGACACTTCTGACAATAGCCTTGTTTTTGATCAGATTGGGTTGGATTAGGTAGTGAGTCAATCTATGAATAAATACAAAGGTACTAGGCTCTAATTGGCCACAGAAAGCTTGTGTGCCAACCATTTACCCACAAGATGAGGAAACTAGTATAAGAAAGTAAGAAAACTGATCACTTATTCCCAGAAGAGAATTAGGAAATAGATACCAATAGAAGGATAAATGGAAGCTGGAAAAGCAGTGGAGGTGCCTGACACACCTATTTTCTTCTATATTTCCTATTTACGACCAGATAAAGCCAAGGTGGGTTATACCCATAAAAAAGGAATATTCTTAGCCAAAAGAAGGGAAAAAAAGAAGAAAGAAACCATGAGATTTCTATTTAGAGTGTGTCTCTATGTTTTCTTAATTAGTAAGGTTTTTAAATCAAAAGATTAAAAGTATTAGGTCTGGAAGGAAAATAATAGGATCAAGGATCCATCATGAATATTGTTTGAACTACCAAAATGTTCTACCTTCATTCAATCATAACATGAACTACTGCTCTAGAACATTAATATGCCAGGAATAGTTCTAGATACTTTATATACACACTTTATATCTTCGTAGCCACCAAGAATACATCTTTTATGTATTGAGAGACTAAAGAATCTAACCTTCAAACAAGTTAATTAAAACCAAGGTAACTCAATTCCTACTACAAGAGTCAGTAGTCAAACTTTCAAACTAGTGCTTAAAATATTTTTGTTTATTCTAAAATGGAATCATTTTATTTATATCTATATTAGCTTGGATATGATAAAAAAAATTGCTAGAATATCTTCATAATACACAAATCCTCCCATTGCAAGCCTAGCACTTTGCCAACACAGCATAAATCTTATCTTCGAAATAGGGAGTGGTCTTGGTAGATCGGTTTTATCAGGTCACTGGTTTTGGCAGCAGGCATCATATTAAGTTAGTGTGAGAGAAATGCTACCTTTGCAGGTTTGCTGTGGCAGAAAGAGGGGCCAGCACATTCTGGAAGTTACCAGAGCAGGTACTGTTTCCACACTGGAACCTACCTTCTGGACAAATGTTTGTGTAAATTTAATCTGCTTTAGAAACTTTAGTAAAAATTTCTTGCAGTTCTGTGACATTTTTAGTTTTATGCAGCAAATTTAAATGAATTAGTATAGCATGAAAAGGGATTTGCAGAAAGAGGGAGGTTAGAGAGTTAGCCTTTATGTTTCCCAACAAATCTATCTAGGAAAAATTTAGAACTAATGTAGCGAACCTGAAGAAATAGCAGGATTTCTAGTCCTGCAGGCAACAGTAGTCCTTCTCAGGCCCTGTCTCCTGCGCAGCCCAGGGATGGGAAGCATTCATCCTGGCAGAGATAATTTAGTGAAGGGCTTACTGACCTGAAGCATAAGGTCTTTCCATAGCAAAGCAGCAGACTAAGTCATTGGTAGGATCAACATTCAGCCCTTCTGGAGATATGAACCTTCACACTGGGGATAAGTATGCCCTCACAGAAGCTGTTTGTGTCTGAATAGCAAGGCAATGTGAGCATCATTTACTCTGCAATAGAAGGGATGACTTTGGGACAGGGGTGGAGGTGAGTGGTGTGCCCCACCAGCAGCCTTGAAGATCATATAAAGAAAGCATCACTTGGGAGAATATACTTTTCAGTAAAGCAGACTTGAAATCATCTTCTGGCAAATATCCTCCTGCTATGTCTCCTGGGAAATGTGTGAGGTATGGTGCTCCAAGATGTATGTGTGTGAACCAAAAGAGGGGCAGAAAACCCTGTAGATAGACTGTATTCTCCCACCTTACTTCTTAGAACAGACAAATCCACAGGGACAAGTAATTTGCATCTTAACTGAGTTTTTTTTTTAATTTTTAATAAATGATTGTGAATTAATCTGTGAATGTCAAATTAAGCAGGATATCTATAAAACTAAGAAAAAAATCTAGCATAGTCAGTAGGAGACAGATGGTTTCATCTAATGTATTGCAGTGACCACTGAGAGGAGAAATGATCTAGGTATGGCTATTCTACTTAAGTCAGGTCTCTTATTGCACTTTTATTGCTACTTACATCTTTTTTCTCTACAGTGATACTAATGAGAATGATCTGAGAGCTCCTCAAAGAATTTCTCATGAGTGATAATGAAAAATAGAGTCAACACAGTCAAGGAAGATTTTGTGTTCTTTCTCATTTTGCTTCACTCTTCATGTCAAAACTTTACTTTCCGGTCATGGGTATATTAGGACTTGAGCAGACAATGGCCCATGGCCATCAGGCATACCTGTAAAACTAATGAAAAAGCACATATCTTAGACTACAAAGATGAAATTAGTAAGTTTTTTCTAAATCATACCAACTAATTTTTTGTCTTTGTTTTGAGACGGAGTTTCACTATGTAGTTCAGGCTGACCTTGAGCTTACTTTGTACCCCAGGCTCATCTCTAACTTGCAATGATCCTCCTGCCTCAGTCTCCCAAGTGCTGGGATTACACCTGTGTGTCACCATACCCAGCTCTACCAACTATTACAAGATCATGATAAAACAAAATGATAGTAAAAACAAAGTTATAGGGACAGTGGGTATAGCTCAATAGTACATACCATGGGTGCTTAACATGTGTCTAAGTCACTTTCCCATTCCTGGGATGAAATAGTTGACACTCACAATTCAAGTGAGGAGAAGCTTATTTAGGCTCAGAGCATTCATTCAGTGGTTGGCTAGCTCCAAGGCGAAACAATATAGCAGAAGGACACTGTGGAGAAAACAAGAAGGGAGGAGGTGGATCTAAAGTATACCCTTCCATGTCATGCCACTAGGGGGCTACTTCCTCCAAAGAGGCTCTGTCTCCCCAAAACACATTAATTCTGTGATGAGTATAGCAGTCCCATATCTAATCATCTTCCAAAAACCCCATTGCTGAACACTGTTATGTGTTCAGCAATGAGGTTTTGGCAGAGACTTTTGGCAGACAATTTAGATCTAAGGCACAACAGTGTATTGTGAGGCACTGGCTTCAGATCCTAGTAACAAGATAGATGGACAGACAGACACAGAAAGCTATAGTACAATGCCAAATTAGTCTTAATGCAAACTATGGACTTTGGGTGATAATTATATGTCAGCAAATACTCACTGATTGTAAAATATGCCAGGCATAATAGCACACACCTATAATCCCAGCACCCAGCAGGTTCAGATAGGAGTACCATCACAAGTTTAAGGCCAGCCTGGACCACACAGAGAGTTCAAGGCCAGCCTGAACTACACAGTGAGATCATGTATCAAAAAATTGTACAATACATACCATATAGGAGTGAGATATGGATGAAAGAGGGGGGTGATTCTAAATGTGGAGAAATAATAGGGAAAGAGCTGAGCCTTTTCGTTCAGTTTTGTCATAAACCTAAAATCTCTCTAAAATGTGAAATTAATTTTTGAAAACAATGTATTCAGCTAATTTTTAATTTATTAGCTATATATAGGACAGCAAGATCTACAACTCTTGAAAATTAAGAGTATAACAAGGAAACCATTGCATGTTAAAATGCAATGTGCAGGGTTCAAATAAAGCATACATGGAAATAGATTCATAGATTGAAAGACTTTATATTATCACAAAAACAGTGACTAAATTTTTTCTTATTCAACCAAATAAGAAAAGAATATATTCAAAGAGTTGTTTTAGAAAATTCATATAGGTAATAGTGAAAATAGGTGAATTAGTAAAGGAAAAAATAATATGAATAATGAATAAATATTTCTTTCAAAAATATGAATTATAATCAATAAATCAGAACATCAGTATGTTGTTATTTCTGGTTCATTTCACAGCTGGTTATGTACCTCTAAGAACAGTTTATTTTTCTGGTCCTCTATATATCTGAAAAATAGATTTTTGTTGTCATGCATAAAAATTAACTGGGTGCAGAATTCTTGGGTAGGAACAAGTATTTTTGTAAGTTTTAGTTGAAATTTATTAGTAGATAAAAATGGTATCAACTCAAAACAAATAATAGCTTTATTTTCCTCTGATTAAAATTATATTGACTTGTTTTATCTTTACAGTATTTTTTATTAATGTGTTAAAATTTCTTATTTTGTTAGTAAACTGGATTAAGAAAGCTTATTGTTTTAATTTTAAAATGTTTTCTTCTGGCATATCTTTGATGATTATTTCTGTCTGATTGTTCTAGACCTCTACTATTGATATATGAATCTTCATTTTCTGTTATTCTTAATATTCCTTAGAAAATCCTGAGTGATTAAGTGCTAGGTAAACAACAGTAAACAACACATAAATAGCCCTTAACACATAAATTTTACAATCTGAGTAAAAATAACTGACTAAATCAAATAAATAAAATATGTACTTGTTTGTTCTTATATCAACTTTTTTTCCCTTACATATTTTTAGGTTTTAGCATTTTCTCCATTCCTTCTTAGATCTTTAGTTTATTGTCCACATTACTGCTTTAATTTTCTCCTGTGTTAATTTTATACTTCACTGTTCCTATACTAATGCTGTCAGTTTAATTACATCACAAATTTCCCTTACTATTTACAATCTCTCTGTATACTTCTTTTTCACTGCAGACTGTATCTTAACCAAATTCATCTCATCTCTAGAATTCATGATTTTTGGCTTTAATTATAGGCCCCAGTGAACATATTCTAAAACAACACGGCAAAAACTCTCTGTATTTGCTCATGTTTTTTTGTAATAAATTTGCTTACACTCTGCATTTTTCACAGCATGAGTTTTCACACTGTTAGAGAATCATCGCCTGATCTTCATTTTGGCCCAGTTTACTTGTTCTTCATTGAGAAAAGTTCTTGGAAACTGGAGTTTTTCAATCAACTTCATATTTATTCATTGTGATCCACTTTTTCCTGTCAATCTAGGGACATCTTCATATACATGCAGAAGGATAAATAGATGTCACCTAGGGCCGGGGATTTAGCTCAGCAGCACAGCACTTGCCTGGCAAGTGCAAGGTCATAAGTTCAATTCCCCGTACCAGAAAAAAAAAAAAAAAACAGAAAAAAAAAGAAAAAAAGAAAAAAAGAAAAAAAAAAACAAAAAACAAAAGCACTTTACCAAGTTGAGTGCATCTCCCTCACTGACATTCCTGACTGTGGGGGGAAAGATACTGTAACAGATGTCACCCAAACAGACATCCAAATCCTCATAAATATTAATTTAATGCAGTTTTCTTGGAGCAAAGCAGGATCACCTGAAGCTTCCTGCATCAAATCATTTACAAGAAAAGTTGTATAAAATTCTAGCCCTGAATGCCCACTCCAGCTCTGCCTTGCCATGCTGTAACACATTCAGAGTAAGGCACCTTGACTAATTCTGTGCATACTCTATGCCCTTCGCTCCAAGTAGATACAGAAGCAGACATGAAAATGGCACCTATGTGGGATCCCAACGGCATGACTCTCAGGGTTCCTGTTTGGTAGCCATCACACCAGGTATCTGATGCTGGAAGAGTGGATACCTAGGCCTCCATTGTAGCTCACTGGCTTTGTGGCTTTTTAAGAGGACTGAGTACACTGCACACCAGCCCTATACATGTTCCCTTTAGAAAGCAGTAAATCCCATTTGGAACGAAAAGAACATCGTTCTGCCCCAAACTCCCTGAAACAGTCCCAACCTTCTAAGTGCTGTGGTGAGCTTCCCTA
>NW_004955416.1:17652929-17676346 GCF_000276665.1 Chinchilla lanigera
AAAAAAAAAAAAAAAAAAAAAGAGGACTGAGTGTTTAAGTGGACTGAGTGAACAGAAGTTTTTTTTTAATTAATCCATTTTCTTATAGACAGACAAGACATATTCTGTTATAGGTTGGCAAAAGCCCTGATTGGCTGCCTTAGTTCCAGCTGTTGTGATTATATTTTTTATCTTACTGATTTTGAGGGGAAGGTAAGAGGAAACAAACTCTATGCTATAATGAGCATCTAAATACTAGATTTTTAAAATTTATTTTTCTTTCTCCTTGTGTGTTCTATTTTCAAACTGTGGATATACCTCTTTTCTTTACCATTTCTCTTCAATACTTGAGAAGTATTTCCCACACATGGAATAAATCTCTTGGCAGTGATCTGCAGGACTGTGCTCCCCTTACAGCTGCGGTTACCATTTCAAACAAATGGAGCAGAGATTTGTAAAAATGGCCCTGAAAACCAATAAGCATTACAAAATGGCTGAGGCCTTGTCAAGGATGATACCACAAAAGATACAAATGTGCAGATATACCTTAGAGTGGAGGGCCCCTAGGCAGATCAGTTCAGTATTTTCAGAGAATTGTTAGAAAAGGTCTCTAGCCCTACCCCATTCCTAAGGAACCACATCCTCTGGGGCCGAGATCGAGAAGTTTGCTTTAAGGAACAGTCCAGGTGATTCTGATTCATGCTAAAGCTTAAGAACCACTGTCTTTATTGATTAAAGCATGTCAGTGCACTGTGAGCACAAAATGTGTAGCCAGTATTTATTTTACTAACCCAGAAATTGTGTTAAGAAAAGATTAAAATAAGGTAATAAGTACTTTCCTTGTTTATTTATTCATTTGTTCAACTTGCATGTCCAGTTGAATGAATACACTCTGTGCCAGAAAAAGAATGAAACATCTCCCAGTCTGGTGATGGATGGAAATGTATACAAACTCCTAAATTACAGTGCATTTTGATAAGCATGGAGTATGAAAAAGAGTCATGAGAACAGTTAAATTGGTTATGAGGAAATATGAAAAACCTCTTAAGAAAATATTTGGGAAAGGAGATATTAGTTAAAAAAATTCAAGGATCATACAATTAAGATAAAGTAAAAAACATATGAGGTTAAGTGAAATTTCCAGGAAAACATGAAAAGCTGGTAGCAATGCCAAGAAAGGTCACATTACTATGAGCAACAGAGCCTAGAGTCAGGCAGTGAGATTGGATTGCATGTAAAGTGAAGTGTAAGTCATGACCTCGACTGGAGTGTAGAGAATGAGTCAGGTGTGTAGCTCTGGAATGAGCCAGGTCATTGCCGTACAGTCAGAGCCCACCTCACATGCTCTTGAAGTGACAGTGGTAAGTTATTGGCTATAACATGGTACTTAGACCCATCATAAGATTTCATTCTATGTATTCTTACCCAACTCTGAGCTCTCCAGGAGGTCGAATCTTCTTCAGGAATGGAGAAATTATGAACATCTGCAGCATATTAGCAAATTTGGGAATAGAAAGCAGACCCTACATTTGATACAAGGTGTCACTGGATATTCTAAAATATGAAATTAGGGACTATTTTTGATGTAAGAGTCTAGTATAGCTTGAAGTATAGGTTAATCGTCTCCCTATGCCAAAACTCTTACAGCTTTTTGAGCATTGGACTTGAACTTGTGAGACACATTGTGATTTTTTTTCAGTGAATATTCCCAGCTGAACAGTTATACGGCAATTGAAATAGCAAAAGATGTTCATGCTAGTATCAAGGGGACAGTAACTATAACAGAAGCTGGTTTCTGTAATTTTTGCATATGGGTTTTAATGAATCGAGGAAAAGAAAGTGCCATATCTGAAGTTTGGGACCAGAGAGTTTCCAGGTATCTTATGGCTCTGAAGAACCAAATATAACAACCTGGGAAGTATCAGGAGAGAGTAAATCTATTTTGGCTTCCTGCATTATTCTAGAAACTTTTCTATCAGCCAGGCCATTTAATCTTCACTCAACAAGGCTAGAGGCAAGGAATTAGCATCACCACATTTGGACAAGAAAATGGATGCTCAAAAAGATTTGGTAACTTATGCAAAATCTCACATAGCTAAAAAGGAGGCAGAATCAGATTTAAATCTCAGAAAGAGAATGTCAACATCTGCCTCTTACTCCAAACCCCTGCCCCAGCCCCATGACCTGAGTCTGCTGAAGGATCCCTGGATGTCTCTCTTGACATGGTTTAGGAACCAGAGAAGCAGCTTTTAGTAGTTTTGAAAGCTGCATTTGAATCAGTTTTCAGTGGTGCAGTGAGCCCAGATTTGCAGTTAAAAAACATTAAATCCTTCCTTCCTTGGGATTCAGAGAGAAGAGAAACTTTCTTGCTGCCAACCAAAAAACAAAATGGTTTCTCATTTCTCTGAAGCTGCATTTGGAAGCTCAGTCTTCCAATCTATAGGAAACACAGACAAGAAAAATTTCAAAGTGAGAACAGACTCAGCAGTCATCCCGGGTCCAACTCACTGGGAATTGGAAAGTTCCTCAGGCACCGAGTGACATCTGGAATTTGACTCGAGGGAGCAGGTAAGTGGCTCATTAGAGGAAGGGGCATTTGTTCAACTGTGTTCGTTCACTCAACCCATATTTGTTTGTCAGTTTAGTAAAGGAGAACTAAAAGAATCCAAAGTCTCTGTTCCCCTGCAAGTTCAGAAGATCCATAAAGCTTGTGAGGGGCCAACGTCAAAGGACTGATGAGGTATAAACTGAGGTATCTGGAAGGGGGAGCAGGACAGCAGGAATGCAAGTCTGTCCACACAGCTGGGCAGATTTAGAAGCTGTTAGAAAACCAAAGGGGAATCAGGCCTACCAACAAGTCACCATGGTCAAGGGCAGGACAAAGAACGTAGGGTTGAAGAACGAAGGTAAGAAGAGGTCTGGATTGGACTGAGTTTATTACATCTTTCTGGTTCAGGGCGCAAGCGATTCTTAGAATATATGGAAATCAGATCTCATAGACAAAGACAAAAAAGATTACCTGAAAGAAGCGGAGTAGGGAAGAGGAGATAGAAGGGCAGCAAGTCCAGCAGTTTGGGCAGCTCTGTAGAAGATTTGAACTTTAGAAGGGGCAAACTTATTGTTCTGTAACACAGTGCTGTGCAGACTCACTATCTCACAACATCCAAACCGACACTCCAGAGTTTTGTGAAATCTGATCTAACTCACACTAAGCACATATGAAGATTAACTGTTCTATGTTGCACAAAGTAAGCCCTGCTGAAAACAGTCATGTCGGCTCACATACCCTGAACCTAAGCACTGCTTCCTCACTGGGACCAGCTTTCTTTTAAAAAGACAAACTAAGATAAAAGAGCACTACCAATTTTCCCAAGTGGTAAAACATGGGAACTTAAAAGTAAACCCAACCTTCAAAGTTTTATTTCTGAAATGTATTAGCCTAGAGAGAATTACTGTTTTTAGCTGGAACACTAAGACATCTTTTTTTACAGGTTATAATTTTAAAATTTTACCATGTTTAAGGTTTTACAAAAAGCTTAGAGTTTCAGACTCAATATAGGTAAATGAATACAAGTACGTAGCTCTTCAGATTAAGCTAATTGGGATGGGGGCTGCTTCTGCAGTTGCTATAGGCTGAGCAGTATTGATCAATGGAAAAACCAGGAGTCATGTGGCTCAGGCAAATTTTAGCTGATGTCTGAGATTCACCAAGCATTCAATACTTACCATGTTTAAGTCTTCCTCCCTTACCATTCTTATTTCCTTTGATTTTCCTTCCCACCTTCTTTCTCTGATCAAGATGCTCTTAAATATATGCATTAATATTTATGTATAATAGGTTTCTATCTCCAGCCAAACCTCCCTGGCCTCTTCCATCTCACAGCTCATACTGGAAAGCAATGCTCAAGAAACTGTAAGAAAGGAGCTCAGAGGGGCGAGGTTCAGGGCTCAGTGGGAATCTGAGGCTTACAATACTCAGCACCTCAGAAGCCAATTTGTCCAGCACACACTCAGCAACAAGGAGACATGACAAGATGATGCCTCAGACAATATCTACCACTTTTCTTGCTCTTCTCTCCCCATTTTTCCAAACCACCTGGAGACACCTGATCAGGAGCCTTCTCTGCAGAACCTATTTCTGAGCTTTCTCTCCCTCTGCCTTCTGATTATCCCCATCTCCTGGGACAAGAATAGCTCCAAAAAGCAGTGACATAGAAGGCAGAGTGAGCAGGCTCAGTCGCATCACTGATTGCCTGCTTTCTGGCTCGAGACTTACCCAGTGGTTAGGAAAACACAGATTGCTGAGTCACCTGGTAAATTGTTTCAAATGAGTTTTTCTTTTCTGTTAATGTACCACGGCAGGAGGATGTGGCCAGGGAAACGCTGTTGAACAAAGAGAGCCAGGGTTGAGAGGAAAGGGCTCAAGGGAACTGGAGAGAGGGAGGATAAATGGATCAGATTTAGAAGGCTGCTTGGTCACAGCAATCAATTTTAGCCATAATAATAAAATAACACAGAGGGAATAAAAGCAGACGTGACAGCAGTGATAAAATGGCAATGAATCCTCATTATTTTGCTGATGAGAGGCCCACAGCTGCTCCACCTTCTGATTATATGGTAGGGGGCATCTTATCCCTGAGTTGATCATGTGGGTCCCACTGTGTCTCAGTTACTTTTCTTTCATTGCCAATACAAAATACCTGAAGCCCAGAATTAAGGTAGAAAAAGTTTATTTAGCTTACAGTTTATGGGGGTTTCAGTCTATAATTAAATGGCTCCAAGGCAGAGTGGCACATGGCAGAAGGCAACAGTTCATAGTAGTGAAAAACAGCAAAAGCAACAAGAGCAAAAGGGAGGAGTAGCAAGTAAGCCTCTTTCCTTCCCTTATATTGTATGGAAACTACCCACCAAAGATGGATGTAGTACTCACACCCATAGTCCCAGCATTGGACCATGGATCAATCAAAAATCTAGAAGTCCACCCATGGGTGCATGAGGTTTTGGGGAGACATCTAGACACAAACCATGACACAGTGAAAAAGCAAGAAAAATGAGAAATGTGCACCTTGATGTTGAGATGCAAAACAGTGACACTCAGCTATATGCTAATGACAGGGGATGTCAGAAGCACTCAAGTGTCACTTCTTCCTCCCACTCATCTTCCCAAACCTCAACTCTAACTATAGAATAGAGCACCTTGACCTTGGAGTTTTATTGGACTTCCAGATCTCTAGCAGTATCCACCTAACCTCTAAATCCTGAGGTTATGTGCATTCTACTAGCGAGGGTAGCTGCAGGCAATGGATGATACAGAAAACATGCTTACACACTGATGTTATATGTGGAGCTGCTGGAATTGTGAGGCAAGCTGGAAGACACTTTGATATCTCACAGACCTCATCCCTCAGCAAGGTTTAGGACAGGATATATTTTGCCTTTAGCACTTAACACTTCTTAGCTTGTCCTTTAAACCTCTCCATTAACTGGTCCCAACCAATTGCACTGACTTCATTAAGTTATCTTGCAGATTCTATTTTTTCTGACTAACAAACATTCCAAGAATATGCCTTGTACTTCCCCCTAGGTCTGAGTTTCCACAAGTTCTCTGGTCTATTCTTCCCATTCTTCTAACTTTAGATGTCCAAATGTTATTATCCTTAGAAGTACAGGGCCAGTGGTTGGAAATGACTTCTCCCCTATATAAATCTCTTTTATAGCTTCTCTCTATTGTTTTATTAACTTTATTACTTTATACCATGAACCATAGTTACTGTACAGCTATCATTTACTGCTCTCATTTACAGCTCACACAAAGCTACCCATGTGGTAGGTTCTCAATAGCTTGGTTTCTTTTGTTTGGTGTTAATAAATAAATGCAAAGAGAAAAGAGAAAGGTTAATGCTTTTTAATGTTTTGTAGCCTGTTGGTGAGTTTCACTTCATCCAACTCCCAATCCTCTCTGGATCCTTGGAATTTCAGCTGGTGTTGCTCCCAGATGTGATGACAAAGTCAGCCTGAAGATTTTCTGGTTCCAGCTGGTGCTTCCTTCCGGGGTGTCCTAGAAAAAGCACGTGCTGGTGGGGAGTGTTAATGTCCTGACATCCAAGGTTGTATCTTAAACCAGAGGATGAACTGCTTGCATGCATATTTCAACTGTCTGAGTCTCTTTAGAACAGGTCCACTTTCCTGCTGACCATGACCTTCAGAAGTATCTATACTGCCAGGCAGGGTACTTTCCCTCTCCACAACAGCATTTTTTCTGCTTTTAGCAGAATCACCTAAGTGAATCTGGGACAAATGTGGAATAAAATCTGTGTCTAAAATGCCATCCCTACTTTTTGGAATATATGATGCAGAATAAATATCCAGCAATTTTCAAGGTCTCTTGGGATGGAGATGTGACAATGACAATTTTATCTCAGAAGCAGAAATTGGACTAGTGAACAGACAAGGGAACTATTATGTACTGAATGTGTCTCCATCAAAATTCTTATATTAAAACTCCATTCCCCTGTTTCGATGGTAGTAGGAGGTGAGTCCTTTGGAAGATAACAACATCATTGTATGGAACCCTCATGAAAGGGATTAGTGCTCTTATAAAAGCAGACCTCTTAGATCTTCACTGCTTGTAGGCATATGTGGATATGATAATAAGGAGGCTACCTGCAAACCACAAATAGAGCCCTCCATAGAACCCAGGGATGTTAGCATGACTGCTCTAGACTTTGTAACCTTCAGAGCTATGTGAAATGGGTGGTTGCTATATCACCTGGCTATTTTATTATGAGATCCTTGACTAGAATAGCCTCCTTCCCTCTGTACATTATGGCACATCACCATATGTCTTTCTGATCATGTACTTCACGTACAGCTTCCAGTACTTTAATTTGCAGATGATGCCTTTATAAGAAGGTAAATGCCATTGAATCACATACAGAAAATTACTTTTCTTTCAATAGCCTTTAATCCTTGTCATTGTAACAAAGAGAAAGAGTCTGTTTGATGCTAGTCTTCAACGAGCCTTGGAAATTTACCAATATTTCCTTTTAACAACAACAAAAAAAATAACTTGAGGTGTGTAACCTTCAATAGTCAAAATTTAATAGTAATGGCTTATTTTCATAATACCGACCTACACAGTCATTTTTGGTTTCTAGATGGTGCTTTCAGTTTTCCACTTATTATTAGAGTAGGTAACAGTTGTTGAATGTTTATTCTGTAAAGGGCACTGTTGCATTTTCCATGTTTTAATCTGGTCTCTATGGTAACCATGTCAGTTGAGCACTACTATTATTCCTGTTGCTGTTGCCAAAACTCAAGCAAAGAGAGGTAAAGTCAGTTATCTGAGATCACACTGTTAATAGGTGATACAAATGGGATTTGAACTTACTGCTCTTAATAAGCACACGAATAAAGTAATGAATATTGTACTACTGCTAATGTTAATAATATAAAATGACTTTAGGGAATAAACATTTAAAAAATTAAAATAAAGCACTAAAAGTGATGAATAATTCTGAAGGTGAGACATAAATATGATCGGAAACAAGAATTAGAGTCATTCAGTTATGGTCTGCATGGTACCTGTTCTCTGGCATCTAAATATCCAGATAAGGGAAAGGGTGAGCAGAGATTAGGTAAGCAGTTGTCCATATCACTGTTACAAAATAGCATGGAATAGAAGGCTTTTCTGAGCTCCATCTAATTTCATGTAGAAACTTGTGGCCTTTGAAGTAAACCAGACTTGACTGTAAAACATAGTTAGTTTACTTTCGATTTGTGCAATGCTCTGCATTCTTGATTTCATTTTAATAATCAGCAAGCCTTAAAAAATTTCATATCACAGGGCTGTTGTGATAGGATGAACTGATACATACAAAGCCATCAGGAAAGCGTTTGACATGGACTAAATTTCTAACAAAGATCTCTTCCTTCCAGTGTCAGAGATTTTATTGTGACAGATGGCAAGATGTTGCTCAGAGATACAGATATGGCTGGATTCTCAGTGGAAGAAATATTTCTGGGCAGAACCTAAAGGGGGATAGCTGAATCAGATAAAATTTCTATTTTTAATTTATTGAGCAATCTCCACAATGACTTCCATAGTGACTGCGCTAGTTTGCATTCCTACAAATAATGTAGAAAGAGTTCTTTTTTCCACACATTCTCAGAAATATTTGTTACTACTAATTTGATTTTTTGATGGCCATTCTTTCTGGGGTAAGGTAGTGTCTTGGTTACTTTTCTGTCATTGCTGAGGCAAAATACTTGATACCCAATATTAACGAAGGAAAAGTTTATTTAGCTCCCAGTTTGTGGAGGTTTCAGCCCATTCCAGGCTGACTCCAAGGCACACTGGCACATGGCAGAAGGCAAAAGCTCATGGTGGCAGGAGACAGCAAAAAGCAACAAGAGTAAAAAGGGAGGGCTGGGGGCAAGCTTCTTTCCTTTCCTTATATTGTATTCAAACTGCCAGCCGCAGTGCAGGTGTAGCACTCACACCCATAATCCCAGCATTGGACTGAGGATCAATCATAAACTCTAGAAGCCTGCTCCATAACTGCATAAGGCTTTAGGAGTACATCCAGACACAAACCTTAACAGATAGTATCTCAATGTTGTTTTAATATGCACTTCTGTAATGACCAGAAATGCTGATCTGTATCTCACATGTTGGTCACCAAGAAGTGTATATTGATTTCAGCTGCCCAAATTTTGATTAAGTCTTTCATTTTAGGGGTTCAATGTTTTTGGAGTTCTTGATATATCTTTTGTTTGATGAATGGCTGGCACACAATTTTTCCCATTCTATATGTCTCATTTACCTGTAAGTCAGATTCTCTTTCCATGTTTGAGAAATTTTCTGCTATTACTTCTTCAGATAGTCTTTAAAGTCATTTGTGTTCATTCTTGCTTTTTCATTGATGCCAGTCAATCTTAGATTGTTTCTTTTTGCATTATCTTGAAGGTATTTTTTTTCTGATCCTTCATTATTTTTAAGAGATCTATCGTGTTGTGATGATTAGTCAAGATCCTATCTTCTAAGTCTTATAGTTTATCTTCAGTTTTGTTAGTGAAGTTTTACAAGCTTTCAATGTAGTTTTTAATTACCTGGATATCTGTTTGAATCTGTTTCACACATTCTATTTCTTTCCTACTTTGGGCATTCATAGTTTTCACAATTTTCCTATGTTCTTCTATTTTTTTAATCTATATCTATTCTATACTTGCTGAGCAATCTCTTCATTGTGGTCATCTTGCCTTTTTTTACCTGACAAATTATTTCTTATCTAATTTGCTCTGTAGCCTCATGAATTTGTTTCATTACTTTAGTTGCTATAATTTCAGGAGTTTCTGGTGTGTGTCTCCCATTTTCCTCTATGTCATTGTGTCTTGAACTTTTTTGGGGTGGATTGGAGGTCTGAGGTTGCACTTTGCTTCGGTGTCTCTCATTTTCTGTTTAAAATTTTTTTATTTTTTTTTTTTGTGTTGATTTTTGGAAGTTTCTGTAGTAGATAGCTTTACCACTAGTATCAAGGCCTCTCTAGGAAATTTCTATTATTTAGGGGTATCTTATATGTATAGGAGCTTCTTAGCTTTGTGTCTGTTCCAAGATCTTACTTTCCAAATTTATTAAAGGTGAGATGTTGGTATCTATTTGGCTCAGTCCCCAGTCCTTTGGTACTGGGCTGTGATGAGGTTATTGCTCCTGAACTTCCCAGTATTGTTGCAGAAAGGAAAACAACTGATTACAACAGAAGTGACATTCTAGTTGAGGTAGTACAATTAGCAATAACAATAACATCAAGCATAGTTTAGAAATTAAAAAAAACTTTGGTAATTACTAATTTGGTATCTTCAACAAAAGAAGCAAAATCTACAGTTATAAAACAAAACTCATTATAAATTGAGAGTTTGTATGCAGACTATTTCCCCTTTGTAGAGTGGTTTTACCTTGTAGTGGGAGATTTATGAGGGATAGTGGATAAAACAGACATGATTGAGATATATAGTAGAAGCAAGGCTGTGGGACAAAGGATGATCACAAAAGCTTTGCAAAACTAGAGAAGAGAACAGAAGAGAAAGAATGAAGGAGTAAGCAAGGGAGTGAATCAGAAATATTAGAGAGAATATTCACACATATGAAAATATGATTGAATCAAGAGAGATAATTGAGGAAAGGGAGAAAGAAGACAAATGTATTAGAACAACAATATAAGTCAAACAACTAGAGAAGAGGGAGGTGGAGGAGGAGAAGGAGGAGGAGGAGAAGGAGAAGGAGGAGGAAGAGAAGGAGGGGGAGGAGAAGGAGGAGGAGGAGAAGAAGAAGAAGAGGAAGAAGAAAACAAACCAGCAAAGAAAGAAGAAAAATAATAAAATGAAGTAAAAAGATAAAAATATAAATAAAATAAAATAAGAAATGAAATTCCTCTGGTGTCATCCAAGAGCCCAAAATTACTGGGTAACCCTGCTAAGGCTACAATAGAGTTTGTGCTGGATGTGTGGTTGATCTTGGCTTCCAAATATGGGGGTTTGTGGCCAGAGTCTTCAACCAGTACTTTCTATATGTCCCTTAGTGGCTTGCCCACCCCTTATCCTGTTTGTCTATGTGTTTCTCTCTAAGTTGCTGTGCTGCCCTAAGACAGAGACAGGGGGCTGTTCCCAGTCCCATGTATAGTTGGCTCCTCCCAGTCCTTGCACAGACTCCTATGTTCTTCCTCCACTGGAAAGACTCTGTCTTCTCAGGTCGTTCGTTGCAAGGTAGACTAGGATGCTGTGATGGGGTATGACCCTCTGTTCCTGCAGGTTCCAGCCAGCGTTGCTCAGTCACAATTCCTACTTCTCTTCTGAGGGGGGTGTGTTAACCTCCCACTCATTGCTTTGCAAGGTCTTCCACCACCACCCACCACCTTTGCTGTAGTCTGCAAACTCTTGTTGCCAAACTAGAGAGTGAGTTGTTGTGGGGTGTCTTTTTCCTCCTGGTGCTTGCATGGGGATAGCTCTTGGCTGCTTACAGCTGCAGCACAAGGCTATTTAATTCCTTCATCTCTCTACCCACAGGTACAGAGGAAGGCTTAGCTGTTTCACTAACTACATGCCTTTGTAGTCTTTAATCTTGTCCCTGGAGGTCCCAGTTAGAGCTCTGGTGCACAAAAGGAAAGAGAAGAAAAGAAAAAGTAAAGAAAAAAGAAAAGAAAAAGATAACAGAAAGAAAGAAAGAAAAAGAAAAGAGGAAAGAAAGAAGGAAAGAAAGAAAGGAAGAAAAAGAAAGAAAGAAAGAAAGAAAGAAAGAAAGAAAGAAAGAAAGAAAGAAAGAAAGAAAGAAAGAAAGAAAGAAAGAAAAAGAAAGAAAGAAAAGAAAGAAAGAAAAAGAAAGAAAGAAAAGGAAAGAAAGAAAAAATCTGGCCAATTGTCAGGAAGGGAGCAGTTCACAATCACTCCTGTGTGTGTCAGCAGAATTTACTGCTGGGCTGTAGCATCCTCTCTTCGAAGGAAAGCAAAGGAAGCAAGGGACTTTATAGCCCAAGTCTATCTTTTGTGGCTTGATTAAGCCATACCGTTTTACTCTATCCATTTTTTTTCCATTTTTTCTTTAAGCTTACTTTTATGGCAGGCCCTCACCTGTGATCTGGGGACCTGTCACCAAACCCACTAGCAGCTTGGTGGGCTAACTTGCCATTTTATTAAGTCCTTTATCTGTATTTTGCTTGATCTACAATTCTCTAATTTCATATTGATTTTGGTTTCATGACATAGGTTCCTCATCTTTCTTCCAATTACCTGTGTTTTTAGTTGAATTTTTCTGAGTAGCTCTGAATGAGGTTCCTCCTCTATTCACCCTTGTTGAATCTCTGGTTCTTGTTTTTTTATTCATTCAGATCCATTCTTTTGATTTGTGAATTCAAATGATTAACATTGATGGTTATAACTGATACTTATTGATTTTATCCTTGTCATGCTATTTTCTACTTGTTGACTTTCCCCCATGATTTATTTGACTTGCCTGGTGGAGTCATTCATTTGGGGTTCATGGATTTGTAGTCCTTGTTATTTCTTTCTAGAATGTACTTCATAATATTTTGGAGTGCTGGCTTGGTTTTCATGAATTTCTTCAGGTGTTCTTTGCCATGGGAATTTCTTATTTCTCCAACAATTTTGCAAGATTGTTTTGCAGGGTACATCAATCTGGGCTGAATGTTGTTTTTCTTTAGTGATAGAAATAATAAACTCCAAGCTTTCCTTGACTTGAGGGATTGTGTTGAGAAGTCAGCTGTGATTCTGCTGGACTTCTCCTTGTGATTTTTTCTTCTCTCTAACAGCTGTTAATATTTGGATCTTGTGTTCAATTTCTGGAGTTCTGACTATTATATGACTTGCTGTAGATTTTTGTTTTGATCTGGATGTATCAGAGTTATACTTTAATTATGTGTACAGTGATCCTATTGCAAAAGTTATGTTCCAGGGACCCCCATAATAGGTAAAAATCTGTGAAGTAAAGTCATTATATTTATTTTATTATTTATATATGTATTTAAGGCTTTATACAGCCTTCCCACACTCCTATAAACCCATCCTTTCTTCCCAAAGCCTCAGCTTCCAGCTGGGTCAGTGTCTGGGGACAGCTGGGTGAATTGACATCTCAGCTCTGACAGCAGGAGGGGAGGGAGGGGCAGGTGTGGAGGGTGGGCAGAAGCAGGCTAGGGAGCAAGGCATACAGGACCCAGCCAAACTGTAGCCCCAGCCCAGTGAAGCCCAACATCTAGCCCACATCGCTCACCCCACCCCAGGCCAGCTCCTAGCTCAGAGGGTGGTGACATTTACCTTCTTTGCTTATAAGCAGCACCTTCCTGGTGCAGGTCCATTTGCTTAGCCCGGTGGCTCTGCTTTGCTGGGGCTGGTGGTAGTGCTATACTGAATTTCCATTGTGTACAGTATGGTATGTTCTTATTTTAAAAATTTTTTAAAAACCTGACAAAACAACAATGAAGACAAAATCAAAACAACACAAAAACACTAAAAATGATATCTGCTGTGAAATACATACTACACAGTATTTTATTTCAATTTAATATTCTTTTAATATGTTTGAATTAACATTTTTATATTGTTTTAAAGTTTTTAGGTAAAAGTAATTAAAATCATGAATATTGTATAAATACCTACACACCACAAAATCTGGTGATATGATATAGTGAAAATTCCATGATACAGAGTTAGATATATACATTTTTAAAAGCCACAACAGAGTGAAACCACAAAGTGAACTGTGATATAGGGAGGGAGGACTATATGTCAAATTATTTTTTCTTGCCAGGGAAATTTTTCTGCCATGGCACCTATTAATAGATTTTCTATATTATTTTTACTATTTCCTGCTTTTTCACTTCATAAATCTTAAGTTATTCTTCTTTGCATCATGTAGCAGCTGCTGGATTTATTTCTCATGGTCTCTTACTATTTTTAAGAAACCTTTCTTTTCATGCTCACTAAGTACGAGCTTGTCTTCCAAGTCTTAGATTCTGTCCTCACTTTGGTTTATTCTGCTGTGGATACTTTCAGTGGAATTTTTTGTCTCCTGGATATGTGCCAGAATCTGTTTAATGGATTCCATTTATTTCCTATATTGGGTATTCATGGTTTCCATTGTTTTCTTAAGTTCCTCTGTGTTTTACTCTGTGTCTGCCCTAGAGTCACTAAGCATGTTTTTCATTGTAGTCACCATCTCTGTAGTTATCTGAAAAATTATTTCTGATTTGATGTTTCCTACTCTCATTTACTTGCCTTGTTGTTCCCACTTCAGTGAAGCCATGTGAGTGGATTTTCATTGTCTGACCTCATTGGCCCCTGGGATTACCTTTGGTGAAGTGGATGTCTGGTGCTGCATCTTATTTGTGGCTTATCATTTTCCTCTTTTTTTAAATTTTAATTCCTGGGTAAAAGTTTGTAAATTGCCTATGGTGAGCAGCTTTGTTGCTAGTATTTAGAACCCTTAGGAAATGACTGCTTCTCAGAGGCGTCTTCCAAGTGTAGCTGGCTTCTGGGTTTTGAGTCTGTTGCAAGACCCCACCTCTTCAGTTTATTGGGAATGGGAAGTTGGTGCTGACATGGCCCAGGCTCTGGTTCTTTGGCACTGCCCTATAGTATTTTCTATGACCCTTATATAATCTCAGTCTGGATATACCAGAAAGAATAGTTGTTAGAAGAATTATGTTACTCTGGCTAAAGTGATACCATTAGGAATAACAATGGCATGAAACACAGCCTAGAAAATGACTAATTGAGGTAATGATTAATTTGCCACCTGTAACAGTATGAATTAGATTTGTGTTTATGTAACAAAATCTAAAATAAATCAGAAAATCATATGCAGTAGATAAGCCCACAATATGCCAAGTTTACGCACAGGGGGAGAAAATTTAAAAGAAACTGGGAAAAACAGAGAAATAGAAGATGAAGAGATTAGAAGGAAAGCAGTACAAAGCATGATCACACAAACTTTGGGAAACTGGTGCAGAAGACAGAGGGGAAAAAAAGAAGGAAGAAATAAAAGGAAGAACAGAACAGAAAAAAAAACCCAAAAAACTAGAAACCACATGCACACTTATATAAAAACAATATCAAACAATGACAAAAAAAGAAAAGGGAGAAAGAGAAAAAATGCATGTCACAGTTTGTCTCTGCTGTCTGTCCACAACATGAGGGGACAGAGTCCAGATCTGTGATTATTCCAGCAAGCCAGCAGTAGTGTTCATGAGGGAGTAGTGTATAATCTCAATGAGCCTCCACCTTTATTTCTCCTGAAGTTCAAGCTGGTTTCTGGTCATGAAGCTGGGACCAGACCCATTAAGCTTGCAGCAATCAGCTCAGCTTCTGTGAGCTTAAACTCATTTGGGAGCTGCAAGATGGATCCAAAAGTTTCTCTGAGTTCCCAGCTCACTTGGTCCCTCTCCAATATGGCTACTGGCCAAACACCCTCTCCCACAGGACAGTCAAATCCAGTCTACTCACCAGCCAGTGCAGTCCACAGCATGTACTCCTCTGCTGCACTGCTGCATCTCTCCACAGAGGCCTCTTGGGTTGCCAGCAGTCACCATGTGTCCATAGGTTTGAACATTCACCCTACACAGTGAGTCCAGGCCGAAGGCTCTGCTCACCACCTCCTTCTTCTTTGTTGATGTTCCTTTCTTCACTCTACTCATGGGCTTCAATTCTCACTTCAGATGCTTTCTGGATCCAGTGGACTCACTTCCCTCCTTCTTCTCTTCCTTACATTGCTATATTCCAGTGTCTGGAAAGAAAATCTCAGAGAGACTATTTCTCTTCTTCGTACCACTCTGCCAACTTCCAGGAAGTCAAATGTTTATGTTTTAACATTTAAATATTTGATCTACTTTGATTTTAGTGTAGTATATGGAGAGACATATGGGTCTAGACTCAATCTTCTGCATGTGGATCTTCAATTTTCCCAGCAGCATTTAGTAAAGTGGCTATTTTTCTCCTAGTGCATGTCTTTTGCTCCTTTGTAAAGATCAAATATCTGAGTGTGCTTGAAGTCATTTCTGCTTTCTATATTCTGTTTTATTGGTCCACATTCCTGTTAATACCATCATATTACAGAGATACATGCATACCCATATTTACAGCAGTACAATTCATGATAATTACATCTTGGAAAGAATGTATACATCTATCAACAGATAAGGGGATAAAGAAAATGTAGCTTTTATACACAGTGACAATGGGGTACTACTCTGCCCTCAAGAAAGATAAATTTTAGTTATTCATAGGCAAATAGATGCAACTTGTGAGCGTAATGTTAAGTGGAATAAGGATGTATAAATATTATATATATATTTATACTGCCTCTATCTATCTGTATATATATAATATACACACACACACACACACACACACATATATATATATATATATAGAGAGAGAGAGAGAGAGAGAGAGTACAGTAGAAAGTAGATTAAATAGGAAATAGGGAAGTTTCAAGTAACTCTTTGAAGTATCTATTCTGATGTTTCCAAAATATCTTAAGATAAAGCTAATTTATTTCATTTATGCTAATAGGTTTTTTTTTTTTGTTCATTGAAAAGAAAATTTTGTCATTTTGTTTGTTTCTCCTTTGTAAGAGAAAGTCTTTTTATTTGTTTATGACGTGTATTCTGAGTGGCATATTGGCCATTCTTTTAAGGTCATGATAAGCATTATATTAACCACTGATAATCTCTATTTTTTTATAAAATTTTACTTTTATAAAAAGTAACAAGTAGTTTTATATTTTCTTTATTATTATCTGCTATTATTGCATTGAAATAAAAAGAAATATTTTTAACTGGGAATTTAAAATACATATGAATATTGCTATTCACATCCCAAAACTTCTGATAAAGCCTTAGATTCTACCCAACACAAACCCCATTTCAAATGGCAGATTGGAAATACATTTGGCAGAAGGATGTGGGCAGAAGCCTATAGTTTAGACATATACACAATTTATATTCCTTACAGTAAAGCACTAGCAATGAAATCGCCCACTGTGGACACAGGATCCTCTGAAGGTTCAAGGACAAAGATATTTTCTTTTGCTACCTTGAGAGGTTCTTATTTATTCTTTTCTTTCTTCCAACAAAATCAGTTCACTAGAATTGATGCTATATTTCCCAGTAAATACTGAACAATACAAATATTATTACTTTATTGCTGTGAAAACAGTTACCTTCCAAGAACTTTGTTTAGCTGAGGAGAAAGAAAAGTGATCATATAAAGAGTGAAATCAGTGGAGAAAATATTAGGATCTTATTGTTCAGTGTTCATCACTATCCCTGCTGTGTTGTAGAAACCCAATTCTTGAATGAGTGAATGAATGATTGAACCCTAAATTCAGAAAATTTGCTTATTACTAGAATGTAAATATCAACCCTTTTCCCCTGATTGCTTTTTTGTGCTTCCTCAGTATCCTGTACTTTCGCTACTCTCTGAGCTAACATATTTTTCTTCTCCATTGTATTGAAGACCCCTTCAGAAGGAAGATTTTTTTAATATTTGTGCATCTCAGAGTCCAGCAAAATGTAAATGAAATAAAAGTTTGTTAAATGTACTTTGGTATGAGCCTCATTTCTGGGATGACTTTTTTTTCTAAATCTGGTACATTGTGCATTGGAAACATGGGGTGGAAAGTCCCTCACACTCACAGATTCTACAAAGGTGGCTATTTATCCAGCATAGGTATGTGATAAAATGATTGAGGTCATTTTAATAAAACTTCAATTTTACCCTCTGGTTATTTTGCAACCAGCTCTGTATGGTTACATTATCCTTTATCAGTTTATAAATCAGTTTCAGTAAGTTCATAAATTTTGTATTATGTGTCACAAGTATTTGGCCTTGCTTTGAAAACCGTGGCTGTGTTGATTAAAATCCAGGGTAAGGCTCCTCCCCAGGCTAAATTTGAACCTATCTTTCTTATGACATTCTTAGTGTTGTATATTTTTTAAAAAATTAAACAATGGTTCTTATGAAAGGACTGTAGATTTACACTCAACTAAATTTGTACCTGAGGAATAAAATCTGATATTCTGATCTCATCATCTGGTAGAAATACACCTATGCAGAAGGAAGATAAGAAGAGATGAAAGCCAGCTACAGGAAATGAACCTCGATTCTGTCTGTAATTCTCTGCTGAGGGCATTACATATGTTGAAGCTTAATGTGATCACATATGTACTATGTGTTAATAGCCGTTTACTTATATAAGAAAATTGTGTTTCAAAAGAGATTTAGATCATCTCAAGTTACACAAAAACCACAATGTGCAGGATTTAAGGCTACTGCAGAGTTCTTAAAGCTAAAAGGTCTTCTTTCCATGGGGAAAAGAAGAGAGACAGTTGGGAAAATCGCACTGATTTGTCTGTCCCTGTAGCAAATGGATTACGAAGAGAACATTTTCCAGGACTAGCCGTGGAAATAACTCTCATTATTATAGGACCCTGTTGAGTGTGTCAGTGTTCATCAGTGCACTGCAGTGAAATCAGAGAATAGTCAGAAATGAGGAAGCCTCAAACTGGATATGGTGTTCACTGTGTAGTTAGAGAAGAGCAGTTTGTTATTCTTTGGTTTGGTCTGACTTAGTAACTTTGGTAAAAAAGAAAAAAACAAGATAAAAAGAAGCAGAAATGAAAAGAAAGAAGGGAATCAAAAAATGAGAAAAAATGAAAAAATGGAAGCAAACTTTTGTAAATAAGGAGGGAAAGACGGATGTAAGGGACAGTACAGGCATGGGGAAAAAAGAATCAAGTTATATTATGTAAAGGTACAAATTCCCTGTAATGAATGTGATCATTATGTATCCCTAAAATGTAGCGATAAACTTCATTAACTGAAAAAAACTAAAGAACAAGAAAAGAAAAGCATGAATTAACTTAACAGAAACACACACGCTCGATTTTTTTACCAGGGCACCATTCTTGTTTGTTTAGGGCCTAACCTACGTCAGTAGGATCTCATTTCATGTGTTCAATTTTTAAAGAACCTAACATGCTCTTTTCCAAAGTGGTTGAGCCTTTTAAAATTCTCATCAGGAGTAAGAGTTCCAGTTTCTTCACATCCTTTAAAATTAGCACTTGATATAGCCAATATTTTAAATTTTACATCATCTAAAGACAGTGTATTGATCCTACATTGTGGATTTCATTTGAATTTTCCCAAAAATGAATCATATTGGGCATCTGTCTTGGTTACTTTTCTCTCATTGCTGGGACAGGATACCTGACACCCCAAATTAAGGAAGGAAAGGTTTCTTTAGGTCACAGTTTGTGGAAGTTTCAGTCCATACTTGGCTGGCTCCAAAGCAGAGTGGTACATGGCACAGGGCAACTGTTTATGGCAGCGGAAGATAGCAAAAGCAATAAGAGCACAAGGGGAGGAGCGGTAGCAAGTAGCCTTTTTCCCTCCCTTACATTGTTTGCAAGTCATCCACCCCATGGCGGGTGTAGCACTCACATCCATAATTCCGACAGTGAACCCTGAATCAATCATAAACTCTAGAAGCCTGCGTCATGACTGCATGAGGCTTTAGGGGGAACATTCACACACAAACCATAACAGCACTTCTATGTGTTATTTACAATGCCATATCTCTTTCCTCATTATGTTACTTCTTATTATTGAACTGTAAGAATTATCAATATACTACTCTTTATGCTTCTTTATCAGTTATATGAGCAGATTATATTTTTCCAATTCTACCATTTGCCATCCATTTTATTAACTCAGGTTTTATGATGAACAAAAATTGTTAATTTTTCCAGGTGTGGTGGCACATGTCTGTAATCTCAGCACTTGGGAGACTGAGGCGGGAGGATTGTTGTGATTTTGAGACCAGTTTGGGCTACAAAATGAGCTCAAGGCCAGTCTGAACTGTACAGTGAGATCCCGTCTCAAAAAAAATTTAAAAAAGAAATTGTTAAATTTGACAATGCTCAAATTACCCTTTACTTTGGTCTTTTTGAGCCTCTATTGTTAAGAGTTCCAGGTTGAGTGGCTCATATAACATTTATTTTCTCATAGATCTGGAGACTAGAAGCCCAAATTCAAGGTACCAGCAGGTGTGATATCTGGTGAGGACCCTCCTCTTGAGTTTTCCTATCTTCTCCCTGGCTGTTACACGGCTGTCTTTTTTGGTTTGTTTGTTTGTTTTCTGGTACCTGGAATTGAACTCACACCTTTGAGCTTACCAGGCAGGCGCTGTGCCGCTGAGCTAAATCCCCAGCCCCTACATGGCTGTCTTTAATGAGGACATTCAGTGGGGAGGGAAGGAAAGAGTACTCTTTATCGTCTCTTCTGATCAGGACACTGATTTCATTGGATCAGGACCTCACACTTAAAATTCATTTAGCTATAATTACTAGTTAATTGCTAATTAACCATAGAGTTTCCATCTGTTAATACAGTCCCACTGGGGTTTAAGGATTCAATGAATGAATTTTAGGGAGATATAAACTCTCAGTTCATAATACATATTATTTAAATTATATGGATTATAATTTCAGTGTCCTATTTAAGAAATCATGGATGATGCTTCTGACTCATCATTATTGTATATAAGAGAGTTACTATGGTTGGAAATAATTAGCATCCTTCAAAGGTCCAAATGTTAGCCCAGGAGGATGGTATCTGTAAGTGCTGCAGAACCTTTAAAAGATGGGACTTACCGGGAGGTCCTTAGGTCATTGGGGGCATACTCTTGAAAGGGGTTGTGGGACCCTGGCCTTTCAGTCTTTTTCTGCTTCCTGGTTTAAGACATGAGAGTTTTTCTGGCACATACTCCTTACCATTGCCATCCGGCAGCACGCTCACCAAAGCACAAACCAAACCAGGCTGCTTGGTGCTGGACTTGAATATTTGTATATCTAGGTTAAATAGACATTTCCTTCTTATAAGTTAATTGCCTTGGATATTTTATTGTAGTAAACTGAAGTTGACTAATAGTGAAATAGGATTTTCTTTTAATTTCTCTCAACCAAGTCATGTAATTTTAGTTTATAGGTTTTGAACATTTTTGTCAGATTCATCCCTTAATATGTCATGTTTTCAATATATTTTAGTATTTTTTAAAATTACAAATTCATATTTTTGTTTTACATGAAAACACAATTGACTTATATGTATTAATATTTGATCATTCAATTTTCCTAAGTAAAACAAGAGTTGTAATAGTGATTTTGAAGATTCTTCCAGATTTTGTACAGAGACAAACATATTGTCTCTGAATAAAAAGATTCATTTCTTGTTTTCCAACCTTGATAACTTTCATTTATTTTTCTTGGTTATTATATTATTATTACCTCTAATAAAATGCTGATTAGAAAGAGGAAGGACATTCTTGACTTGTTCCTGATTGTAGGAGAAATAATTCAGTCTTTCACTAATTTAGATGATATTAGCTGTAGCTAATTTGTTTTGTAAATTTCAGGAGAAATAATTCTCCTGAAATTTACAAAATTTGTTTTGTAAATTTGTAGGAGAAATAATTCAGTCTTTCACTAATTTAGATGATATTAGCTGTAGCTAATTTGTTTTGTAGCTGTATTTGTTTTGTAAATTTCCATTATCAGACTGAGACAGTTTCCTTCTATTTATGGTTTTCTGAGAGGTGTTTCATCTTTAATTTTTTATTTATCTTTTTTTATATATTTTTATTTTTTACTTTTTTGGTACCAGGAATCGAACTTAGGGCCTTGCACTTGCCAGGAAGATGCTGTGCCACTGAGCTACATCCCTGGCCCCTATGTTTAATTTTTTGGTAATCAGGAATGAGTGTTGGTTTCACTCAAATACTTTTCTCTTCTGGGTTACAGACATGACCATTTACTTTTCTTTTCTAGTTCCTTAGCATACCATATTACAATGATTAATTTTTTTCATTTTTAAAAAATGCTTGGGGCCAATGATATAGCATAGCGGTATAATTCCTGCCTGGAAAGAGCAATGTCCTGAGTTCAATTCTCAGTACACACACAAAAAATTCCTTACTTTCCTGGCAATAAACCCCACTGGGTCACGACATGTTATAATTTGTGTATGCTATTTGTTTAGTTGCTAAAATTCTATTTAAAAAACTCTCTTTGCATATATGAAAAATATTGAACTCTGTTATTTTTTCTTGTAATATCCTTGTCTTCTTTGGGTATGAGAGCAATGCTGGCCTCACAAAAATAGTCACAGAAGATCCCTTTATGTTTTGTTTTCCTGAAGAGATTGTGTAACATGAGTATCATTTCACCCTTAAATGCTCAGTAGAATTTACCATTGAAGCCAAAGAAGTTCAAGATTTTTTTTTCAGGAAAGTAGGAAGGAAGACATTAGTTATTTAGCTACACATTAAATTTCTTTAAATAATATGATGCTGTTCATGTTTTCTATTTCTTTTGGGGGATGTCTAGGTTTGTGCCTTTTTAGCAATTTCTTCAAGTCATCTGAGTTACCAAATTTATTTAAGATACTGTGAAATGTTTCCTCAATATTATTTTGAGAACTGTCTTGTTCATGATATTGATATAAGTTCTTCCTAATAAATTGGGCTAAAGTTATATTAATTTATTTATCTCTCCCCTTTATTTTTGATGTTCTCTATCAATTTTGTGTTTTCTATTTCTCTCATATAAGCTCTGTTTCTATTGTTTCCTTTCCTGTCTTTTTTGGAATTAATTTGATCCTATAGTTCTTCTTTCTTTATAATTGCTTGTAATTTTTTTTTCCTAATGAAGTCATGAATTTTCTCCAAGTAGTATTGTGTTTTTATTTTTATTCAGTTGAAAATACTCCACTTTTTATTTTCCTATCTTTACCTCAAGAGTTATTCAGAAGTATTTTATTTAATTTGTATGTATTTTAGGATTTTCCAGAAAGTTTCATTGTGTCTCAATAAATTCCATTGTGGTTGTGCAAATTAAATTTTCTTATAGGTATTGAGACTTACTTTGTAGCACAGAATATGTTTGTTTATAAATATTCTGTGTTTGCTTCAAAAAGCATTTTGCTGTTTATACAGTGTTCTACAAATGTTGATTAGCTTAATTAGTCAATAGTGTTATTTGAATTCTTAATAACCTTACTGTTTTCTGTCAATTGTTCTACTAATTATTGAGAGGTGTTGAAATTTTTGATTATAGTGGTAGATTTGCCCATTTTTCCTTCATGTTCTAAATATATTTAGGATGGTTATGCCTTCTTGACAAATTGACGGTTATCATTATGAAATTATTGTCCTTTTTGGTCTGGGGTGATATCCTTTATATGAAATCTTTTACTCCTGTTGTTACTATAAAAGTCCTATTTTTCTTAAAGTAAAATTATGTATTTTTCATCCTTTCATTTATTTGCATATTTATGCTTCAAATGCATTTTAAAGAAATATTTCTAAAGAACAAATATGTTTTAAAATTCATTCCTTTTTAAACAAATTCATATAATCCCTGCCTTTTATTAGAGGCGCTTACTTTATTTAAGCATAGTCTTATTATTGATGAAATTAGGTTTATGTTGCTTATTTGTTTTTTGTGGTGCTGAGGATCTAACCCAGAGCCCTATGCATGTAAGGCAGGAGCTCTATCACCTAACCACATCCCCAGTCCCTAGATTTAAATTTTATCATTTTGCAATTTTTATTCTACTTATTCCATCTGTTCCTTGTTCTATTTTTGACCTTTTGCATTGGCTTTTTCCTGATTAGTTTTACTTTTTTGCTTCATTCACTGGCTGTAATACTTTTATTTTAACTATAATGTAATATTTTATTTTAAGTTTAGGGTTGATGACATATATCTCCAACCTATGCCTGTCTACTTTCAAGTATTATGCCACTGATTGTACAGTCAAATAGCTTCATAATAGTATGTCTCAATTTTTTCCTTCTTGAAACTAGGGCATTA
>NW_004955416.1:17676651-17698866 GCF_000276665.1 Chinchilla lanigera
AATATATATGTATATATATATATAGAGAGAGAGACAGACAGACAGACAGACAGAAAGGCAGAGAGACAGAGAGAGAGATTATCCTGGAATCAAGTAATCTCTTGTATGAAATCTTATCTCGTGTCTGCCACTAATTTTATCCATAACATTTTTTATTCAATTTAGTTTTTATACAGAGTTTGATTTGGGTCCTTTATAAAAATATCTTTCATTTCCATTTCAAGTTTTAGAAACAAATCATATGGACTACAGCTATCTCGGTGCATTGCTCTAATCCTAACACTTGTGCCTGTTCTGCATCAGGTTTGATTGATTTTCTTCCCAATGTGGGTCATGTTTTTCTGAATTAAACTTGGTTAATACTTTATTAGATGTGAGATATTTAGAATTATGTCAAATTGAGATTTTATATGTTTATGTTCCTATAAATTTTTTTTATCTTTTCTTCTTGGGTGCCGTTAAGTTACCTAGACAGTTGTATCTTTTAAGAGCTTGTTTTGACTATTTGTTAAGAGTGACTATAGTGGGATTTATTACAGAGCTAATTTTTTTTCACTACGGAATATAATGGATAATGTGTATGCTATTGAATGCCTTAGGAAATATGGTACTTTCCCATCTGGCTTTTGGGAGCAGATAAAATTTATGGTCTTGGGTGAGTGCTGGGCCCTCATGCGTCATCATACCTCAGTATCCCCAGCACTTTGGATCAAGGACCTCACAGCCCACACCTCCTTTCAAGGGACACTAAAAACCAGGAAATCTCAAATCCATTGTATAAACAAGGGTAGTGTTATGGCTTGTGTTTGGATATCTCCCCCAAATCTCATGCAGCTATAGTGAGGCTTTTGCAGAGGTAGCTGGATCTAGAGTGTGTGACTCTGGAATTGATTCATGGTGCAATGCAAGGCTCCAGAGCACTAAGATTAAAGGTATGAGTGCTACTCGCCTTAAGTAGTCTGGTTAAGACAAAAGGCCCAGAAAGAGGCTGTTAAGGTCCCTTGCTGCTTTTGCTACCTCCTGAGTGCCAGGAACTGTTCTCTGTTATGCCCTCTGCCATATGCCACTCTGCCTTGGAGCCAGCCAATGAAGGACTGAAAGCACTACAAACTGCAAGCTACATAAATATTTCCCCCTTTAACTTCATCTTGGCAATGAGAAAAAAATTGCTAAGAGAGGTTGCATTTGTACATAACACAGCACATTTTCCTGTAAACTATAATAATCTCCAAATTACTTCAAACACCTATAGTAATAAAAATGTCATGAAACTACTTGTTATACTGTATTGTTGCTGGAATAATGACAAAGGAAAAGTTTATATACATGCAACACAAATGCAATTTATTTTTAATATTTTTGATGCATAGTTGATTAAATTCATAGATGCAGAACCTGGAAAAAGGGAGGGAGAGAAATATTCAAAAGAATTTTCTGGGCTGGGGATTTAGCTCAGCGGCAAAGCGCCTGCTTGGCAAGCGCAAGGTCGTGAGTTCGGTTCCCGGTACCGGAAAAAAAACAAAACAAAAAAAAAACAAAAGAATTTTCTATGGATTATTTTTTGTTGTTATAGCTATTGTTATTGTAGCTGTTGTTGTTGTTGTTGTTAGTTTATGTGAAGGGACATTTTGTTTAGTTTTCTCCTGACTGACTAGTTTCTCTAACACTTCCACTCACCAGTAACCCACTGCATATTTAAGAAAAGCTCTCTGAATTTCTTTAAAGTCTGTCCTGCTGGTATCTCCTATGACTTAGAATCTCCTGTGGATGTAATCTGTATCCTTTGCTCTAGATTTGTTGCTGTTTTCTTAATCAGGAGTTCACTTCTCTCTGCTCTTTTCTCTCTTACTTTGCTGACATTGTTTTCAGGCCATAAACTAGGGCTGTCTCTCAGAGCTCATTGTCCTCTGCTGCTTGAGGTCCATTGAGTTGGAAGCCAGAATTTCTCGTCTTCCCAGGCGTTGGGGTTGTTTCATGTAGGAAGGCAAATCCAGCACCTGGTAAGATGTACAATCATCTAATTCTTTCTAATTTCATATTTTTACATAATCTACTGACTTTACCCATGTTATTCTTTCCTTCCTTTACATACTCTTCAGATCTTTATTTAGTCATTCATTCTTTATTTAGTCATTTCTTCTTCTGAGCAATCTCCCTGACTGATTTACTATACTGTCCCTAAAACACCTCAGGCTTGACCTTCATTAACACTTATACAACTCAATCTGATGGTCTTTCCTTCTTATCTTCCATTCTCCTAGAGTACGAGCATCTTACAGGCATCATAGCAACAAGAGTCGCCTTCTTTTCTTTATTATGGCCCCAGGCGCTTGCATGTATTCTTCAATATTTTTGAAAGTGAAAATAAATAAATAGAGCAACATTTGACTGATTTAAATACAAATAGGTAGGCAGGTGGGAAAATTAAAAGGGTGCATTTTGCCAAGGCTGTTTTACTTATACAACTTTAGATGATTGTCAAAATATTTGACTTGTTAGACACCATGATCATACAGTTGCCTATTGATACACATTGGGAGTCAGTTCCAGGGCCTCCCCAAGGAGACCAAAATTCTGTAGTTGATCAAGCCCCTTGTGTAAAATAGTTTACTTGCACACAAACTAAGCATGTCTTCCTGTATACATTAGTTTATCACTGGATTACTTATAACCTCTAACACAATTTAAATGCTACACAAATATTTGTTACATTTTTTAGATATAATAATAAGAAAAAATCAGGTAGATGTTCAATAGACTCATTTTTTTCTAAATATTTTTAATCTAAGTTAAATCTACATGTGCAAAAAATCAACACTATGGGAGCCTTCTCTCCAGCGTGTTTCCCTGCCTGCCAATGAGACCTGAAAATACAAGAAATGATGTGAGCTCAACAGATTGCCTCCCACATCGATGAAAGCAATAGTTACTCAAGGAGTCTATAGAGAGCTCTTTAGAAGAATGGACGGGTCTAGTGTTGACGGTACTACTTTTCCATAATCACAGAAATCAGCAAATCAGAAAGCCAAGCATGATGTACATCAGTGACCATGAGGAGCTCTGCCAGTTTGTCTTTACTTGGTGCCTTGACAAGATGACGAATACAATTCAGGGATGTGGGAAGAGACAGCCTGAAAGATACTAAAGGCAGGAAAAGAGGAAGCACAAAATAGCATGGAGATATTATTTGCATCAAAATCAGTTGAAAATAATTCTTACTGAGATTTCAGGTATTAAGGGCTAATATATTACCACTGACAAAAGACTTCATAAGGGCCAAGGATTGTAACTTTGGTCCAAGATAAGATGGGAGATTTGGGATTCATTATGGTAGAACACACAAATCATTATGGTTTATGACCTACATAGTACAGATTGACTCCAAAATACCTGTAAATAATAACCAGTAATACTTGTAATAATATCTAGTTCATCATCCCCAGGTAATGATAAACTTGCATACTTAAATAAAGCAGAGTTCTAGTCTGGGAAATTGCTATTAAACAGAGTAAAAAACCCATTCCTCTACAATTTTTACCTATGAGTAGGATGTTTACTGTTTTCTTCATATGCCTACTTTCTGTGCTGTACTGGAGTCAGGTTCTACACATGTTCATGCAGCAATATTCCTAGAGCTGCTTTCAATGCCTCTGTATCTGTAACTTGCAGTTAGCTATAACGGGCGTATTCCTATTTCAGAAGGGGACTTCTCTCCTAAAGAGTCAGTTGTTAAAAATCTAGCAATTTACCCTTGGTTACACTTTCAATCGTTGACAGTGACTAATAATGTTGGCTTTACAATGGGCTGCCCACATTGGGCCAAACTTTATATTACAGGCAGCTGATCACTTTGGCTTGTTCTTTCTAGGCTTCTATGACAGTAGATTCTGGCCTGGTTTAGTCATTTGTAGTCACTGATGGAGAAGTTGGGGGTAGGTTTGTAGAAAAAAGGCAAGGATACTTCTGTCTCACCCATTTCTATCTTACATCTCTTGCCATGGCTGCAGCTTTTTTTTTTTTTTCTCCGAACATCAAAAAGCCCTGCCATGTTCCAGCTTCTGGAAGGAGATCCTAGTCATTTAGCTGTCATATTCCTACTACCTTCCTCTCTCTATTGCCTCTGTTCTTAGAGCAAGCTTCTTGCTACAGTTGTCTGCATTGCTGATGACCCTCTATGAGACTTCTAAGCTCTCGCATCATCTTTGCAAATCTGGAATCAAATTTCTTTGGCTTAAATATTCATGTGGTGTTTGAATGCCAGTTAGTTCCTGACTGATATAATGTTTAAGTAATTGACCAAATCTCTGTAGAAATTAGTCCAGCTTGGATTTGAACACTTATGTCTGACAGGGAACTGTGTCATATCCAATATTCTAATACTCCCTTCATGTCTTCTAGTTTTAAATCTTTATTCAAGATGCTCTTCATGGCCCACTTAGAAGGTATAATCAAAACTCCCAAGAAACTCCAGGTAAGATCAGCAGGGGGAATTCTAGAGAAATGTCCTCACTGATGCCTAAATGGAAAGCTGTTGGCTGTGCATGGGGCCTGGAATTGGAAAATAAAGGAGGTATGATAAGCTTTCCAATATCCTTTTGCTGGAGAAGTATATGATCTTGCTTTGGTAAGGGGGCTGATATTTTATATTTTTGGATATAGTGGAGACTTAATGTGGCCTAACAAACAAATAATACCTGACCATTGTAGGCTCACACTCTGCATTTGAACTCTGTCATATCATTATCTAGGGAATAGGAAAAGAATGCAGAGCACACTTTTGGTATTAATTACCTCATGTAGTGCTTAGGGTGGATCACCACCTTGATTAGCTTGGGAAATCTACTTTTAGGGAGTTAGTAGAGCACCATTCTGGGTGTGTCTGAGTAGATAATGGAGGTGTGGTATTAGGGTGTCTGTCTGGTCTTTTACTCCTTCCTCTTTGGCGCTGTTCCTCTGATGTCTTCCTGGCTGCCATGAACAAAGCATCCTTGCCTCACCTTAGCTTTCTGCCTTTATGTTCCTCCTTTGGAGCCAACTGACCATGGTTTGAATCCCCAGAAACCATGAGCCCCATTAAATCTTTCCTCCATTAATTTGTGAATGGTGTTATTTTGTCCCAGGGTTGGGAAAGCTGACTAATATCCTCCTCTTTTTCATACCTTGAAACTCACCATTCTCAACTTTTTTCTAACAGAATTTTACCCATATTTCACCTTCTTGTCTAGCTTATTCACACATGCACAGTGTATCACTGTTCCCCAATGTGCAAAATCTTTGGCATTTGTTGTTTTGGTCTTTGTTCTTTCAAATGCTCAGGTGACTGATGTAAAGACAGCTTCATCAGCAACCAGAGTTTAAAATTCCTGCTACAGGACTCCAGTGATTATCATTGTGACCAGATAGGTTTTACCTGTTCTGCATCCTTTTTGTCTATGGGCTTTTCTAGAGCATAGTGAAGTACAGTTGTAGATGAGCCAGTGAGGTTAATCACCATGTCTCATAGTTCCCCATGAGTTGTTAACTTCATCCCGGTGTGGCAAGGTGACATGAGATTAAGTCAACTAAAGAACCACTCATTTCTCTCATAGGAGCTCCAGTTTTTCAATACTTCGCTCTCAAAGGACACATCTGCCTTACTCCACCTATATATAAGTAGGTTTCATAGATAAAACAGATTGATATTATTTTCTTTCATAGCACTTACCACAAAGTCAGTCCTTTTAAAATTTTCTTTATTTCTCCCTCCGCATTGTAACTTCCAGGAGGGCAGAGCTTGTTTTCTCTACCTCTGTACACAGAAAAAGTTCCAGGATGGTGGGAAAACCAGAAATATTTGTTTCCTGAAAAACTTCAAATGCATGAATGGGGTGGAAAGATGGCTGCAGGTACAACATACAGTACTAGACCTCTTCTCTGGTGATTCTGGGCTCTATCTTCCTATCCTCAGATAAAGTGAGGAGTCCAATGAGTCCCAGACTATTCTTTAACTATAATTCAATCTCTACCACACTCAGGCATATTGCTTCCAACTTTCCTTCCTGAAATATTAAGATCTGCGCTTTCTGGATAAAACTCAGTCTGGTGAAAGAAAATTGATTCTACATTTTAGACATAGAACAAACTAAAAGAAAAAAAATATATCCTTTATCTGAAATAAATACCACCATCACCAGCACTACTACCCAGGATTAAAATCAGTCATCATCACTTAAACACTGGGTTCCCTAAGGTAAAATACTGAGCATCTCTGAGTTCCACTCATTTTTTCATGTAAGTGACAGGAGTCATTGTAAAAACATCAATGATTGGTTAAATGTTCGTAATGGTTGTACCTTCTTTTACCAGTATTCATGCATTGTTGAGAGATTTGCAGATGGTTTTCTTGGCAATGTTCTTGCTCCTAAGTGAGTCCCTTCCCCTCCACACTTATTTTTCTTCTCCAGTTCTTCAATACTTTGCTCTCATCCAACTTTCATGAAGAAGCTCTTCAGGTATCACCATTCCTAAGAATAATGAGAATGACTGACAATTGATTTGTGCACTTCATGATCAATTGACTGATTGACTGATTGATTGATTGAGATGAGTTCTCACTATGTTGTCAAAGCTGGTCTCAAACTGTTGAGTTCAAGCAATCTTCCTGTCTCAACATCTTGAGTAGTTGGAACAACAGGCTCATGTCATCTCTCTCTGTTAAGAATTTATATTTCCTGGTGTGCCGCTTATTTGGCCAAAGAAATTAAGTTCTATTGCTAGAAATTCAGGCTGAGTTGTAAACTCACTGGGAAGGTATTTGGTTCCAGGGAGAACTCTCAACATCTATCAAAATTAAATCATAGATAACTTCCTCTCTCATCTATACCTAAAGCTAGGTCTACTCAGTTCATTGACCTCTGGATATTTTATATGTAACACTCATCAGGATTGCTACAGATATAGTCTAATGTACACAGAAAATGTTTCTAGAGTGAAAAATAGAGAACATGTAATATAAGCCTTCATTACATAATAATCCATGGCCTTCACTGGACAGTCTGAGTGCCAGAAAAGGTGAAGAAAATTTTACCCAGTGAGTAGAGCAAAATAGTCTTAGTTTGGATACTGGATCTCAGGTCCCATCTGAAAGCAAAGTTGTTCTAGGAAAATATTTTTCATGGATTAATAGTCCATTGAAAATTCCCACTGTGATATCTCAGATCATCTATTTAGGTTCATATTCTTCAAAGTCTAGAAAACTCCTTATCAATTGCCTTCAGTATAGTTTAGATTTTTCTATAGGATCACATTTCTCATACCTTAATGATATATAAGTTGTATTTGTTACCATGCTTTATTGATTATGCATTGGCAATGTCTCTCTTCCATGCAGTCATCCAGGGACCCAGACAGCCGTATTAAAAAGGCCCAACTTTGCTTTGGGTGATAGGTGTCACTTATGTTTTTTTGTATCTCCAACATTACTTATATGGCTTAGTGAAGTACAAGGAATGGGAAGCGGAATAATTTTTCCAATATCTGAAAGGAGAATTGAACCAGCTGTTGCTTGTAATATCGACCATAGATACCATCTAGCTAGAGGTTCTTAATACATTTTGCGCCATGAATTCACCAAATGTCTAATGAAAACTTCACACTAGCTAACCAGCACCATTTAGATGGTTACATATTCATATTTTTACATTAACCTTTATTCATTAACACATTCTACTACATCTCAGCCAAGGGGCAACTACAAGAACTGTGCTGGTATTGGCTTGAAGGGGATTTTATAGGATCCACTTGCAAACTTTTTCAAAGATTTGCAAACTAATTGATATTATGATGTGTGGTAGATTGACAGCTATTGGTCAACTTGTCACACCCAGCTGAAACAAACCAACGTGATGCTGAGTGTGGGAGGCCCCCCTGAAGATTTTTGCCAACAACATAAAAATGAGAAAGAACTGGAGAAGAGCTATGGGGAGCTGTTGGTTTTCCTGGTGCTATTGGTTCTCCTGGAGGAGCTTATCACATTGGCTTTCCTGATATGAATTTGGCTGTTATCATCGAAGGAGCTCAGGTCCTTATTGTTGCTGAGAATGGCTACAGTTCACTTTGGGAGAACTCTGATTCTCACGTTCAGTATCATTTCCTGACTCCAGTGGGGAAGCTGATACACTGCTCAATGTCCTGGAGAAGCTTTCACAATGGCTTTTCTGATATGGACTCAACTATTCTCATCATTGGAGGAGCTCAGGACCTCATTGTCACTGAGGATGGCTGTGATACTTTTAGGGCCTTCCCAGTGAAGATCCATGAAACAGGCCTGTATGAGACAATGTCATAGGCTCTTGGCCTCCCGTTTGATGCGTCGGGGACATTGTGATGGCATATATGTCTTTACCTGGACTCATGCAGGACATTGCTGTGGAATTCAGGCCCTCAGCTGAATTCTTTTGGTCTTTAATATGTGGACAGATTTCCTGCACTCTCTGTGTATATGATTTTTTGGGTGAGTATTATAAAATAGTCTTATAAATTATGTGCTCTATGTTGTTTCCTTGTAAGCCCTGACTACAAGATGTTAGTAAAAAGTGGCCACAGTGGAACTATTTACACTGTGGAAATTGGCAAATGCCGCCCATCATCTCTTTCTACTCACACCCGTGGTTTTTTTTTTAGACTTAATTGCTAACTGTTTCCTACAATGCCACTGCTGCTGGTGGCTTCCCCTTATTTCCATCTAAGCAGTCCTCCCCTATATCAGAGATCTCTAATGTGCCCCTCACATGTCTATTCTGCTTGACTAATAACTAGTTGTTTGGAGCACTGTTTTGAAAAGGAATGTGTGTGAAAGAGCATTAGCATCAAATAGCAGTATCTGAGATATTACAGAATAATGGCCAGCAAGTGTGTAATTTCTGCTTTCCTAAAACAATGACCTCATTATACAGATGGAAATATTAAGCCCTAATGAGATTAAATAAAATGTCTTGCTTAAATTTAACTGATATTCCTAGCAACTCTCAATTCCTACAGTGTATCCAACCAAGTCTCTGAATCAGGACCAAAATAGCAAGTATCTACAGCTGCTTAACCCAGCGATACATCACTCAGCAGAGAGTGATTCAAGATGGTTACAGATCCTCTGTTTATTTTATTATCTTGACCTTTGAAGGCCATAGCTTCTTCTTTGGATGTGCACTTTCCCTAGCACTATGGAGCTGAGAGGCTTTGAGGCAAACCTTCTTCCTGGGAAAGGACAGGGTTTTATATAACCTAAGCATCTGAGATCTTCATTGGAACTGGAAGGTCAACTTAGAGATCAAAGCACAAGGTCAGAAACTCCTTTAAATTATTGAACACCTGATGGCACGATTCTTAGCACTAACCAACAAATTAGTTGCTACTCATTTTATCACTTGTAAAAAACTAAATCAATTAAATAACTTAAACTTGAAGTGCGCCTATATTTTCTCCTGCACAATTAAATAACCTACACAAGGAGATTAAAGGCATAAAAGAAAGGAAGTTAGAGAACTGGTTAATGCAACAGCCAGTACATGGCTAGCAGATGGTCCAAAATGAACCAACTGTGAATGTTTCTAGGTAATGGCACCATGATTCTGAAAGTAGTGAACACACTAGTAGACATAGCCCCATCATACATGTGGGGTGGCAATTACCTCAGCTGTTCTCAAGGACCAATTGAGGGTATGTGGGCCTGCCCACATTTTGCAATCTATGCTCCTAATTGATCAATGACCACCAGAGAATAGAAGAAAGTGTCATAAAGGCTCGATTTCAATGTTTAGTGATAAAGGCTGAAGGAGTGTCAAAATATTACTGTTTGGACACACATGACCCAGGATCTCATGATCTATAGATGATATTTCTTGTTCCATAAGCAGAGTTATGGTTAGATCATGATCTGCTCTAGTGCCCAGGCTTATTCTCGGTCTCTCTGTAGAAGATAGCCCAATGTTCTAGGTAAAGAGGGTCTTTCTGCTTCTGTTATTTTACATCTTAAAAGTAGCAAAGGTGGGAAGGCTTAAGCATGATATCATAGTACCTTCATCCTCCAGAAAAATCAGATCCACAGAAAAGTGAACTGCCAAGGATGAATAGTCACTTTTTAAAAAAAGTCAATATAAAGACCTAATTATCATAACTTCTAATACGGTATAATTAGTAGCATTTTAAATAAGTTGAAATCTTCTAAAATTTTATTTTAAAATGGCACAATTATGTCAAGTTTTATGCTACTTCCTTACAATCAAATAATCACTTTGTTTACAAGAATCATTTTTTCAGATGATTTCAAGTTGTTTTTGTTGATTTTATTGCTCTGGATTTCTGTTTTTGGCCCGGCTGCTGTCTTCCTCAATAATCTGGTTTCTATAGACATCACCATAGGAGGAATTAGGACAAAGACTGAAAAAATAATTACCAGAAAACACACATTTATGCATATGGTACTTTTTATGTTTTCAAATTTTCCACACTCATTTCTAGTTCATTCTCAAAGCAACTTTGTGAAAGAAATTGGTTATTATGATCTGACCTGTTTTAAGATTGATCTACCTTGGCAAATGAAAGCTAGATGGCATTCACAGCACCACATAAGCATTTAGTGACCAACTAAGGTCTAGGTCTGGTTTTGATGACTTGTAGTCCAATGTTCTTTCTTTGATATTAAAATACAGTATCAGGTCCAGTGTTATTTACAACTACCAGGCTGCCACTGAAAGTTAAAATACCCTGAGAGGTCAGTAAAAATATCATCATCACCATCATTACCATTGACTAATCTCCTTAGGTTATTTAAACATATCTTTTTCTCTCAACACGATTTCCTCTGTATTTGGAAGTTTTTAAAATTTGGGCTCAAAAGCAAACCCATGATGAAATACATATCACACTGCTTACTTCAAAATCATATGTATTTATTCACAAAACTTTCTCTCAAGACCTCATTCCTTTAAAAAATAAACTATGCTAATTTTGCACACAATTCCAATCAATTGCCAAAACTAGAGCAGCTTAGAAGGGTTTGAAAGGCAGAAGGGTTGGGTGGAGGGTGGGACATAGTGATTATATTGCTAAAGTTACCTGGTGATGAATATCGTATTAATAATATCCCTTAGTTATTGTGGGTTGATCAGGTCCAAAATCTCACGAAAGAGTGTATGGTGAAAAACTAAATGAAAAGAGGAAAATGGAACGATTTCTGGGCTCCAGGAGGACCAAAGCCCTCTCACAGGATTCAAGATTCTCTTAGGGCTAAGACCAAGACCTTCTCTGAGTGGCCCATATTTATTTGGGTATCAGAAGAAGGGAGGGGAGTAATCAAGAAGGGCAGAGTCACTCAAGAACTCCAGGTATTAAGTTAATCCACCTAGGAGTGAGATGCCTGAGCCTATAGTTTTTATCTAGTTTAGATCTGATGCAGGTGTCCTTATTTGTGATCTTATCTTAGCCTTTGAGGCTTTCCAGCTTCATCACCACTATAGGTTTTAGTAGGGATTAGTGACTCATAGAGGATCACTTAATATGAGTCCATTTCCAGACAAGGAACCTAGGCCTTAGGCAGATTCACAAGTGAACATGAAAAGCCAATTGGTTAATTTAAGTCCTGATCAGGTCTGCTTTGTTGTCGGCTCCATCAGATGAGAAGAACTGAAGCCAAGAAGGTGACTGCATTAGTCAGATATTCCATTACTGAGACATCATACCTGACATGCACGGTTTAAATGAAGAGAGATTTAATTTTGCTCACCACCTTGGTGATTCAGTTCATGATTGGCCAACTCCAAAGCGAGAACATCATGGAGGATGGGCATGGAGAGGAAAGCTGCTCTCTTCATGGCAGCCAGGAAACAGAAAATGAAGGGAGGAACTAGGGAGGGAGATACACTCTGAAAAGTCCCAACTCAATGACACATCTTTTAAAACAGAGCCACACCTCTTAATAGCACCTTGGTCATGAACTCATCAATGGTCTGATCCACCATCCTCATGATCAAATCTCCTTCTAAGGAGATGTGAGACTTTTGGGAGACTTTGGAGATCTAAACTATAAGGAAGGTAGTCAAGAAAATTTGAGAATTAAGGGAAAACAAAGCAATAAGCAGATTATTTCTCTCCAAACACTGGGTAGCCTGGATTCCTATTATGCTTTGTGGTAAATCTTTAAGTCTTAAAGAGGTCCTGAGACATTAAGAGCAATTTAACTTGCTAAGATTGAAAAGGCAGGGAAGTAGATTGCCATTCTTCATAGAAGTGTTTCTACCCCATATGGTTGAACACAATCCACTCATGTGTGCATGCACGCACACACAAAAAAACACACATTCATGCCTTCTAGGGCATAAATAGATAAACTAAGCATGTATTTTGTTGTTGTTATTGCATTATTACCATTTAAGCAAAATGTTTATTTTCTATTACTAGGAAAAGCCCCATGTGAAAAATGCATAATACCTTCAATAACATGAATAATAAACATTAATATTCCTTCTCTTCTGTAATCTCAAATATCACCTCATCTGAAAAGACCTGAGGAGGTGGCACCTGGGAATCCTTGGAAATCTCCCCATGTGTCAGGACTGACCTATCCACTGCTACATCTGATGCACTGGTAATATCTGGCTTCTCGGAGCAAGGAGTGACTGTAGGAGCTGGTACTGAAGAAGCAGAGAGCTAGGAGCCAGGGTCTATTTAATGGGTCACTGCCAGGCAGCACAGACCCTTTGGAAGCTGGCAGCTCTGAGGACAATTCAGAGGGTGCCATTCTAAGGTTCTCACAAATCCTACTTTTCTTCTTGGCCTTGCTCACAAAAAGAATTGGGTGGGCATTTCTGCTATTCTAATTACTGGTTAGTATTCCATCATCCTGAGTACGTCTATCCACAGCACTCATGTCTCTGGGAAAGGTAATTGCCTCAGCTGAGTGTGACCATTTGGGGAAACTATATGGACTTTAATCCCTGAAGATCTTGGCAAGTCTCTTTTTCTTGGCCTTCCAGGTGGAGCTCACTCATCATTTTCTCAGAAAGCTGACCCAGATGATGCCCCTCATGCTGGCTGTGCCTCTATCTTAGTCAATGACATAAGGACCTGATGACCTATTTGGAATCTTTCATAATATCATCTGGAATTATCTTATTGCTCGTGCACTTGTTTCCTGTTTCTCTTTATTTGGTTGAACTGTTCTTATCTGCATTCTCACTATTAGAATAGTGAGTATTTAATAAATACTTGTGAGAAAAGGATAGATGTATAAATGGGTATGTTAGGTTTACTCACATTTTACTGATGAAGTTTCTTTTAAATCAATACTTACAGATTATAAAGTACTGTGCTGGACTTTCTCAGTGATGTCACTGACGTAGTGGTGGTAGTATGAGTCTCAGGGAAACAATGGATTCACAGTTCTTATAGCCCCATTGCTATGTGCAGTTCCCTTTTGGAAACACAAAAGCAAGTCATGCCTCAGAGTAAGGTCTAATAACTTCAGTGACATAGAGGAACAACTCCTGTCTATAGTGAACATTCTTTGTATTTCACCGCCTAGGCACAGATCTTTGATGGTAACAACAGAAGGGCCAGGGCTTCGTCTGACTGATCCAAAGATCTGAGCAATCCAGAACTCATCCTTAGATCTCACCTCACCTGCATTAGCAGGAGTGAAGAATAGGATGTAAGAAGTCAGCTCTGCTGACCTAGAGAATCATCTGACCCTGAAAGATGGACCAACAGACATTCTGGGATCTTCTGCTACAAGGAAGAACAGGAACAAGGTTCCAAAATGTAGATTTCATCTCTGGCCTTAGCTTCTCTTTCAGTTACTCTTATTTCAGAAGCCAAAGTCACTTTTCTGCTTGCAGTTGCAGAGTGCCTACCACAATCATAATAAAATCTAAATATTTTCCATGATTTGCTTTATCTCATAGGACCTTCCTGATTCCATACCTTCTGAATCATCTCTTACTGTGTTAGTTATCTTTCCCATCACTGCGTACCTGACACCTGCAAATTAAAGGAGGAAGAAGAGGATTAATTTACTCACCATTTCAGTGAAAGATTTCCAGCATCAAGGCTAGGACATCACGGCACAAGTGTGTGTCAGAACAAAGCTGCTTAGTTTTCACGGGCCAGGAAGCAGAGCAGAGAGATGTTGCCAGAGAGGAATGGGTGTGGCATCATATGTAGAACTCCACATCATACGTAGAACTCAAGGCCACACCTCCATGACCCACCGAACATACTGAGGAGTGTGCTTTACTAACCAGCTAGGTGTTTCTTAATCCAATAAAGTTGACATATCAGAATTAATAACTACACTTAACCTTTTATTTCACTCTAATTTTGCTCTAACCTTTTGATTCCTTTGGCAAGACAGTGTTGTTTCCTGAGAGCTACCTGATTAGCTTCTTCCCTTGTTTCTCACTTTGCTCAAATGTTATCTTATCAGAGAGGAGAACCTACTGCAATTTGTGCGAATTTCCTGTGTCAACTTGACTTAGCAAAGGAAGGCCAAGAAGGCTGGTAAAACCTCACTTCAGAGCTTGTCTGTGAGAGTGATTCTGGAAGACACTGAATAGATACAGGAGGCATCATCCCATCTGCTCGAGGATCCGAAAAAACAAAAAGAAAGAAGGAAGGTGAATTATATCTCTTTGTGTTAAAGTAAGACATCTTTAACTTCTCAGGAATCTTCACAAAGAGAGTCCCACTCTTATTATGAGGAATGGTATGATTTACAGCCATGACCCAACCTGTCATATAAATATAATTCTGATGGCTCAGTTTCATTTCAGTCAAAAAGGAATAATCTGATTCTGTGTCTTATTCTAAATGTAACCCAAGAGATAAATTCCTCACAACCTGGGAAATAGGAAAACAGCACCAACTGAGAAATAAATATGAAGTAGGTTGTTGATCTGTTTCCCCTAACCTTATACTTGAGCTCTTTATGCATTGAGTAGTAAATGGATTGATTCCTTTATTAATAGCTTCCTATGATATTGCCTTGCATCTGTAACATTAGTGTGATTAGGTATGAAAGGAAACTAATCTGTAATTGGTGGTATATTCCTCTCATTTCCTTTCTCAGCAGAAAAATTTGGGTTAATTCTGTCTGTCTCCTTCTGTCTTGTTCAGACTTGGGCTTTCCTTGAGGGCTTCCATCACCACAGAAGGTATTCAAAACCAACTTTATTTTTCGGTGTGGGTTATAGGTAACTTTCATTCATCCATACTGTTGCACTTTTGGTTATCTATGGATGAATAATTGGCTGGGGTGAGCAGTAACATACATTCTCTGGGGACACAGGGGAATATGATTTCAATGTGGATATTTTGTGACTAATAAGCTGATTGATGGTGGTTGATGTCCCCTCCAGGGCATCGCTGGAGATGGGGGTGTGAGTATCTGCAGAAAGGCAGTATTTTGGTCCTTGTGAATTTTCCCTTCAAAATGGAGGTTTAGCTTGTACTTACAATGTTTTCTATTCAGTACCTCAGAATCTATGTTTGTCCCCTTGGAAGCTGTCATTTATGAGTCTCTGCAAATGGAGGTCTGAATCTTACCATCTAAAACCATTTCCGGAGTATTTGTCATTGTTTCCAGGGTGAGTCACTGTCCATAATCTACTTGGAGAAGAGGAGGAATGGGCTGTCAGGGTGCAATTGAACTAAATTAGTAGAAGTGGGTGGGAGAGTAGCCATTTGGTTCTGGAAAATACCATGCTACCTTATATAGATGATTCCAGTGGTAGGAGATTGCTTTGTGTTCTCAGGCTTAAAACTTGATGGGCATTGTAGGCTCTTATGAGCATGACAAAATGACATTACCATGAAGGCCTGTCCAGAGCAATAAGTTCTTGTATAACACTTAATCCATGGGAAACTCTCAATAGATTCACCTAAGGGCAGTATACTTATTGGCCAAGTGGAGAGGAACCCATCTGAGGAATCACTGTTTGCTTAGAATAATTTATGTTGGAGAGATGATTTAGAAAGATAGAAGAAAACCAGTTGCCTGGTAGAAAGAGGACTGTATTACATCTTAGGACCCATTCTCTGTACATTTATCTCCCTAGCTCCCTCCCACCCTCAGTGAGGCTATGTTCTCTTGTGGAGATGTCTGAAGAAAGGAGGTTTAGAAATCTCTCCCAAGGTTCATGGCATGAAGGAATGTTAGGATGATGGATCTTGGAAGAAGAGGTAGCACACAGTTTATGCTATGTTTAGGTGACTACAGGAGCTGCAGAAAAGAGCCTGGATGCTTCTCATCTGCAAATGAGTAAGTGTGAGGTTATATAAGATGAAAATGATGTGGGATTGCTCACTGGTGTCTTGACCAAGTGATGAGATGTGCTTGTGAAAGAGATTGTAATGGGTATTATGTCCAAGTGACTTGCTGGGTGTCTTAGTTACTTTTTTCTCATTGCTGAGACAAAATACCAGACACCCAAAATTAAGGAAGGAAACATTTATTTAGCTCACAGTTTGTGGAGGTTTCAGTCCATAATCAACTGGCTCCAAAGCAGGGTGGGATGGCACAGGGGCAACAGTTCACGGTAGCAGAAGACAGCAAAAGCAACAAGAGCACAAGAGTGGGGGAGAGCAAGCCGCTTTTCCTCCCTTATATTGTAAGCAGGCTACCTGCCCACACCATCTTCACACCATCCTCTTGCACAGGCCCTGTATGTTTACAAAGTGAGGACACTGGGCCCCTATGTGTTGCTGAGTCAAAGTTCCAAATGTCTCAAGTTGACACAATGTGTCAACCATTGCATTGGGTTCCCCATACAATTTTCTGTTCCAAAGGCTAGAGTGAAGCTGAATGCTGATATCACACATGCAAACATTAAATCAGCTGAGTTCTTCAGCATCAGAAAGTAAACTGAACAAGAAGGAGAAACTTGGCAATGGTCTTCTCTAGTCAGCATCTCCAGTGCTGGAAGACAAAACTGTGTTACAACAAAAGAAATGACTACAACCCAGCCAGGCAACTTTGTGTTAGCTTTTATAAATCCTAACGCACCTAAGGAAACTTCCACCAGTTAGGAGCCAAGCTAACCAGTGAAAATGCAAGGGTAAGGGTGGCAGGCACAAATGTGGATCAAAACCTTGATACTGAGATTACAAAATGATAGCAATGAAGATATTCTATCTCAGGTGAACTTTGACCTCATTAGACTGGACTGAGTTTCTATTAAATGGGGAAAGAAAGAAAAAGCAAAGAAACCAAAATATAATGCTCATATTTCAGACAACCTAGGAATTCAGGACTAAGATTAATATAGTATTTTTATATTTGAATGTACAGTATTTGAATACAAACTCCTAGTGAAGCCATCAAGGAACAATGATGGTGTTGAACTCCTTCAGCACCCTTTACATTATGGTCTAGAGATGACTAGGGTGTGACTGACAGGTTTTGGGGCCAACAAAGGAAGGAGGGAAAAGACAGAAGATGGATTTTTAAACAGAGAGCTAATTACCTGTCCCCAAAGAGAGACAGAGAGAGAGAGAGAAAGAGAGAAATGTCACAAGTAGTTGACCTCTTAGGTTTTTTCAGCCATGTGAGGCTATTATAAACCCTCTATGGTCTTTCTACCCAGCAATTTACTTAGACCCTAGAGACCAGGCTGGCAAGACTGATAATTTAAAGACATTGGCCTGAAAGGCTGTCCCTCTCAGAGTCCCATGTTAGAATCGGTGTAGGTCCAGAGGGTGCTTTCTTTGGAAGGGGATTTGGAATTTGCCCACTAACTGGAACTAGCCCTGGTCTGCTTTTGGTTAAAGACCACGTCATGGCAATCGACCTAATGTCACAGAGGAACACAGTAAGAGTAAGGAACTATGTACAGTATATGGATGGGAGCATCACCACTCTAAGTGATTAGGGGAATCCACCGTCATTCTCACCCCAGGGAAATCAAGGGCCAGTAACATAATCATTTCCTTGAGGGAGATGCAGACACATTCATTTTGGTAATAAATTGGATGATTTCATTTCCTCCTGGGAAGTCAAGGAATTTCTTTTCAAAAATATTTTACTGTATTAAAAGACAAACTTTCTTAATTAATTATACAACAAGGTCAGATAATTGTAACAGAATTAAACACATTTTTTTCAACACTGATAATGTAGATTTTATTAGGTTTCCAGTGAACTGTGTTTCATGAATTCTGTGAGCACTGACCACATGCAAATTGCTGTGTGTATTAGGGTTGGCACTAGTGGAGAGATTATTAGGGATGAGACGACTTTATTTTTTGGAGGTGAAAGAGACAAGAAAAGCTAGCAGAAGTGAGAAATGAGGAAAAGAATTATACCTCACGAGGGGAAATCCAACGACCCAAGCATCATGCCCTCAGTCACAGAAAATTTAGCTCTCTAGGCTAAGGTGAGGGAAAATTTCTGTGTTTCAGGTTTATATCTGGTAATCTGAGCAACTTTGTTGAAGATAACAATACGTAATATAACAATCACTGTTAATCCCTATCACTTGGTTTGAAACCCCGTATCATTTTTAAGGTCCTTGCTTTGTTTTGTTTGTATTTTGTTATTGTTCTTTTTTTTGTACTATTTTCTTTAAAATAAAAATTTTTTAAAAAGATAACGTGAACATGGACAAAGACCAAGTCCCTGTGAATTGTGAGTTAACAGACACTATTGCAAAGAGTTGATGTATCAGATAAGATTCCTTATAGAGAGCAGTGTTCTGAATGGGTACAGGAACTGAGAGCCCCTCGAAGGGAAGAAGAGCAGATAACAGGTTGGTTAGGTTAGGGCTAGTGAATGCTGATGATAGGATGCACATTCCAAGGATCAAATCAGTACCTAAAACAAACTGTGGACTCCTCCATTACTTGGTCCAAACACTTCTGTGGCTTGGGAAAGAAGCTTTTGGCTTATTCCCTGATAAATAAACCTATTGGCTTCAGGATTACAGCAAAGCAGACTGAAATCACCTGGTTGTCTAGGAATTATTAAAGATTAGGAAGTGAAGAACTCGGGCAAAGTCATGATCTCTTTGTTAAGGAGTTTACAGATAGTGGTGATGAGCCATTGCCCAAAACCAGCTTGACCTATGGACCAAGCAAACAGTAGATGGATGCCTGCAGGTGGAGAATGAATGTGACAGACAGCTCAGAGTAGGATGTGTGAGAGTTAAAAAAAAAAAACAAACAAACAACAGACTCTTCAGAGATTCTAATATGAGGTATATGAAGTTGGCAGGCAAGGTGATCATCAAGAAAGAGTGGAATGACTGTGTTCTTACTTTCCTACAAGCTCTCCCTTGCAGTCTACATGACCTTCACTTCTTACTGAAGGCAATGACCAGGTAGAAGGCTTATCAAGTGCAATGAATGAATGAAGGAATGAGTGAATGAACAAACGAATGAATGAATGGATAGTGTATGAATGAATGAGTGATTCAATGAATGAGTGCAATTATGATGAGTGTGAGAGACTGTGAGGTCATAGCAGCCCCCAACCTACAGGCATGGTCTGAGAAAGGACAGTTCCCCCACATTTAACCTCAGAGTCCTCAGCTTTTGACTCTAGACTTAGGAGAGCCTTTGCTCTTCCTTGCTAGATCACTAAGTTGCCTCAACTAGACTGACCTTTATGATCTTCTTGCCTCAGCCTCCCAAAGTGCTGAAATTATAGGCCTGTGCCACCATGCATAAATAATACAAGTACATCACTTGTCTTGGTTAATTTTCTCTCGTCGCTGAGACAAAATACCTGATCCCAAAAATTAAGGAAGGAAAGGTTTCTTTAGCTCACAGTTTGTGAAGGTTTTAGTTCATACTCGGCTGGCTCCAAGACAGAGTGGCACATAGCAGAAGGCAACAGTTCATGGTGGCAGAAGATAGAAGAAACAGCAAGAGCAAAAGGGAGAAATACCATCAAGCAGCCTCTTTCTCTCCCTTACTTATGCAAACTTTCTGCAGCAGGGTTGGTATAGCACTCATATCCATAATCACAGCATTGGATCATGGATCAATCATAAAGGGTAAAATCCAGACCCATGACTACATGAGACTTTGGGGGAACATGCAGACACAAACCATACCATCATTATCTTAGATTTTTAAGAATTCATGCCCATAATCTATATCCCTTCTGACAAATGTTTGTAGTCATCAAGAATGTGGAGCCTTGTAACATAACAGTAAAGACAATGATCTGTGACATAAGGCATTTAAGGATATCAACCTGCCTTTGTTAGCAAATTTCAATGCCTGTCTGCAATGGATGCTATTAATATATATTCTTTTTCTTTAGTACCATGATATTTGTCTAAATCATTTGTTGATTTATATCACAGTTTGAGAGATCTATTTCTCCTCTTTATTTTTAACATTTGGGAAGTGATATTCTGATGATGATGGAAATGCTGCTTTCTTCTTTAATAATAGTCTCCATCCTATGACAATCCTATCTTCCCCTTCAGTCCCAGTGGAGTACCTATCCTGTCTGTGGCTTCTTATTATGAACTGCCACCAGACTGCATCTTTAAATTGCTTCTTTCCTCTTGTGCTAGAAGTTGTGAGGCCAAGAGTGTTTCGAAGCACAGCTTTAGAGAACCGCAAATGTTATGGCAAGGGAATTGATTGTTATCTGGTGAGCTCTTAGAAACCATCAGAAGTGAAAGAGTTAAATAACAGAGAGATCTGCAAAGAAGACTGTTGCATCTGTGTTGAAAACAATAAACTGGATGAAAAACTGGGAGAGCTTGAAGGTGGCAGCCCTGTTAGAAGGCTGTGATCCAGATAAGACAATGAAACATGAGCTATGTGGTTGAAATTGAAATGAAGAGTACAGATACTATCTCAGAATCTTGTTCATCCCAAGCCCAATACCAATACTGTAGGAAGTAGATACCAGACTATTTGATGCACTGCTAACAGTATGAGTAATGGTGTTACTATTAATCAAAATAATACCAAGAGTTAGAAATTACTGAGTGCTTATTATGTATCTGACAGTATATGCGGTGCTTTTTATTCACAAACTCATGTACTGGCTGCATTGACTGCTCAAATCAGGTCTATTATTATCCTGCTTTTGTGTGTGAGGATGTGGATCCTTCAAGATACTAAGTGACTTGCTCATGTTCTTGCAGAACATAAGCAGAAAAGCTGGGTTCTGAACACAAATGCAACTGACTCTGTAGCTCCTGTGCTTTATAGAGTGCTGCCCCTCCTGCCCGCTGTGTGAAGCAGTCATTGGTTGTCTGGGGAAATGGTAAGCAGTGTATTCCAGTACCCTGGCTGATGTCCACTTAGGGTAAGAGGAAGTAAAAATGAGATTTTAGGTAAGAATCAGGCTTGTAACAAGGAAAAAAAGAAAAATTACCTGTTAAGACCAAAACACAATCTTAACTTCTGGGTTGAGAAAATAAGAAAGGAGATGGGCAATGCCTTTTGTGAGGAAGGGCTACTTGTACCAAAGGAACATATATTGAAGGGAGAAATGCAAGAATGATTAAAATCAGCTTTTCAATTTACCAATTTTGAGTCACAGTTTAGGGGGCAGAGTTTCATCAGGCGGATAACCACAGCCAGATAAGATGGCTGGGTTTTTAAAGCTCGTGCATTGGAGTGTTTTGATATGGACACAGGCTAAGAGACTGACATCAGGTATGAGTGATTTGCCAAGTAATTAGAAGGTAAAGGGCTCAAAAGTGATGCCTCAGGGTAGAACCAGATATTTGGACACTAAATGCAAATGATGGCTCCACTAACTGATTTTACTCAATTGAAAATGTTTTGGAAGTACATGAATAACATTTCTATGTAAACAAAATGATAAGCAGCTGGGGTCAGTTCAGGTTGGCAGCTCCGGTGGTATGATCTGCTTTGTGGATCATGGAACTTATTGGAAGATGGAAACAGAGTCCCCAGAGCATTTGATGAGGAACGTCTCCTGTTAAATGCACACTAGAAAGTATCTCCTTTGCCTGGAAGATGCTTTGTAGTGCATCTTCCCTTCCAGGAATTAGGAATTATTTACCAGAAGTTTGCTGGTAATAGGAGCTTTTATTATATAGAGAAAGTTCTTTTTCAGAATAAAAATGCTCATTGCACTGCATGAAACTGGATGAAAACCATCCTCATTAACACAGCCAATCTGGTAAATAATGTCTCTGAGGAAAATTGTCTTATTAATTAATAATTAGAGCCTTTGCTCAACAGAATATAAGA